>NW_005367165.1:0-846 GCF_000412655.1 Myotis brandtii | reverse complement strand
CCTCTCCCTTCCTCTCTGAAATCAATAAGAACATATATTTTTTTTTAAATAAAGAAAGAAAGATCACGTTTTATTAGATACCCCAAGTATCACTTTCTTCCTGCCGACCTTGAGCTATGGAAGTGGATTTGGGTGGGTTATTTTTTATTTTTTTATTTTTTCCCCACAGCACTTTGGTGGTTTAGGGCTGGACAGAGGGTGAGGAAGAAAAGTTGACCCTGGTTTGGTTGACACTGTAATTTAGAGAAAAAACCAATTTATAATTGACTTGCTCCCCTTAGTGGTTATTGTATTTAAGAGAGAAAAACAAGGAGCGTTAATGTAAACTGTTGGAAAAAATACATAAATTACTTTAATAAGAGCAAACTCAGCCTCAGAGCATTTACATTACCCAGTGATATCCTAGTGCTTTCAAGCAACTCATGCCTGACCACACTG
Organism: Myotis brandtii; assembly: GCF_000412655.1. Taxonomy (NCBI): domain Eukaryota; kingdom Metazoa; phylum Chordata; class Mammalia; order Chiroptera; family Vespertilionidae; genus Myotis; species Myotis brandtii. The sequence continues at coordinate 408 of NW_005367165.1, read as the reverse complement.
TTTTGGGCTCTTGATTTTCTATTAAAAATGGGTGCTTAAGGTATATGGGTTAGTACTTCTATAATTATTACATGGCACTAATTAAACATGGTGCAATTGGGTAGTAAAATTGTAAGTCAGAAAAAGACCCCTTTGGGTCCCTGAAAGCCATTCCCCCGATCAGGGGAGGGCATATTCTTTGTCCTACTGGATGCTTTGAGATAGTCCGTATTCAAACAAAAGCCATTATTTTGAAATTAGCTTGTCAGAGTGTTTTATTGTTTCTTTCCAATAGTTTTAAAATAATATATAGCCTGTATTTAATCATCTATTATATCCAAAAGGTTTTTAGAGATGTGCTTTTTATTTCAATATTTTATAATATGAGGTTATCATGGTAGCTACAGACAGAAATAGAAAAGTTGGGAC
>NW_005367164.1:8574-9414 GCF_000412655.1 Myotis brandtii | reverse complement strand
ACATATAGGAGAGGAGGAAGGTCACTAATATTTTACAACCAGCTCAACCGGCCAACTGTCAGCGGAACTAATGGGGTTGGATACTTCACACTGGTAATTCCCAGCATCCTCCCTCCTGACGGGGTCAATGGTGAGGGTTCTGTCGTTCCAGGACAGCTTCATCCGCTCCTTCAGCTGCAGATTCATGCCATTGAAGAACCATTGGGTGGAGACTGCATTTGTGTAGCAAGTCAGGACCACGGAATCCTTATGCTCCGTGACTATGGTGTTGCTGGCTATGAGAGTGGGCACTCTCAATGGCTCTGTGGAGAAATAGAGGGCATGGGTAATTGAGAGTGGCTTGGGACCCGGGCCATGATAACTCCTCAGATATCTTAGCCACTCAGCGTCCACTGTGAGCTCTTCAAGGTCACCAGAGGATGGTTCTGATCTCTGCAGGACAATTATCTTTGTTCAGGGGACGATATGTAGGGCAAGTATTGCACCTCTTCTCTGAACCCAGATCAACCCTGACCTGTTCCCATATACATCTTTGTAGTATCAACACAGGGAACTCTTTCACAGCCCACGTGTCCTTTAACCTCTCTGTAAGGTGGAGTTTTCCTCTCATGAGCTTTTACTGACCCTTTCCTAGAAGTTCTTTTGACTTAAAAATTCCATGTATTTTGGGAAAGGCAATCTTACCACTTCTGCCTACTACTGGGGCCAAGGGGACTTTACAGAAAGTGAACGGGCATTTAACTATTGTTAAATAACTCATTAGGCAATAAAGGTGGCCCAACCCAGTCTTCATGACCTTGGATCTGTATAAGTTCCATCTATAGGATTCCTCAGTCTGAA
>NW_005367164.1:1414-5992 GCF_000412655.1 Myotis brandtii | reverse complement strand
CTTCCTTCAGTAGCCATTTATTTCTTCCTAATTCATCAAAACAACCGAGTGTTACATCTTGATCCCTTAGCTGGTTACAAGTGTAAAATGGGGAGCGAGCAGGCAAAGTCCTTTCCTTTATATCCAGTGGGAATGACACCAACACATCAGGAAACAAATCAGTGGTTTCACCTCCAGTGCAGGGAGGGGTGGATCAGCCACCTGAGCGGAAGGTCTGGGTGTTCCCAGCACTGACTGATTGTTACTGCAGGTAATTTGGTTCTAGAGAACAAATAAATTAATTCTCCATTTGGTGTTATTTTCTATACCACAGTCTCTCTCTCTGAACTGGGGATGCCTAAGGGAAGAACTACCAATGTTTGCTTTAGGGATCCCTCTAGGATGGAGGAGAGGTAATGGCTGCAGACAGACCTGGAGTGACTCTCATCGTCTGTGTGGCTCTGCTTTAGTGACTATATCTCCCTGTGCCTTGGTTTTCTCTCAATGCAGTACGATGAACATTTGACTGCCAGGGTGTCAGTGCATTAACAATAAAATGTTCACAGTATCTGACTAAACATTGGCACAGGGGAGCTGCTCAAATGAGGGACATCTGTTATTGATCAACTCCAAGAGAGAATCTCATGGGCTGATCCCTGGTGGATGAGGACCTGCCAGGGGCATCTTTCCTCCTTTTTGTTCCCTGTGATTTTGACCTTTCTCTGGACTCTCCTAAATGTTTCAGTGTAGTTCACAAATGGTCTGGACATCTTGTCCATCTGTGCTAGCCACACACAGTCTCCGGTGAAGCACCACCCCTATCCAGATGTGGCTCATGGGGCTGAACTCTGGCTTCTGAGCAGCTCAAAAGCCTTGTGACTCAGATACCTGGGAAAGCATTGCGTTCACTCCGCCCTTCCCAGGAGGTTAACCCCAACCTGACACAGGATCCCCAGGGTCCCTGGAGTCAGAAACCCTGGGGCAGGGGTCTGGGCGGGGCTGCCAAAGCTGAGCTTCTTGATAATGATTGCAGGAGGCTCCTCAGGATGGGCCCTGGCCGAGACCTGCAGGATCTTTCTCAGGGTCATGGTCATGTGGTGGGGCCAAGGGAACTAGACTGAGATTGGTCTCTCTCTGCTGAGCAACTCCCATCAGACTGGCCCTTCGCTCGGTGGTGAATGGCTGCAGGGCTGGATTCTGAGAAGGGAACTCTGATCTTAGAAAGTTTGTCTCCACTGTGTGTGTCCTGCATTAAATGCCCAAACCCAAACTGGGAGATGATGCAGAGGGCGATAGAGGCAGAGTCCAGAGCTGTCAGTCCTGTGTGTTCACCCACCCAACACCCAGAGATCAGAGAGAAATCACTCACCATATACATTGAGCCGTCCAAATCCTATTTCTTTTTTATAGCCTGGAAGGTAGACTACTACGGTATAGATTCCTGTGTCCTTCAGGGTGACCCTCTTTAACTGCAAGGATCCATCATAGTTTATTTGCTCTCGACCGCTGGATGCAGGCCCTGTTCTACCTGTTCGGAACATTCCAAGATTTGCAATATTATGGTCGTAGTTTGCCCCTTCCCCCCTGTACCACATGAAGCCTGTAACACTGGGAGGCATATTGCGGATACGTAGAATCACATCCTGTCCTTCGGCAGCATTGGTTGACACAATAGCGAGTTGGGCAGTGGTGGGCAGGATCCAGAAATTTAAGAGTGAAACTAGGAGGGAAGAGAGAAATTGATCAATATTTGGATGTATATGTCGGGATGGAAAGATGAGGCCCTGGATTTGGAACAGGTCTCTTCATCTGAGCCTTGGTGTGTGTGTGCGAGTGTGTGTGTGTGAGTGTGGTCAAAGTCAACAGCATGACCAACAATACTTCAGCACCTGTGAACCTGTTACTTTTTCTGTTTCTCAGTCTCTTTTCCAGGTGTCTGTTCAGCTCACCCACTCACTGCCCTCAGACCCCTGCTGACACTTAGGGGTGTCCATGGGACGCACATTCATGGAACACTTCCCTAAAGACTCTCTGTTAATTACTTTCTGACCTGTCACTGCTCTGTTGTTCTTTTGTTAACACTTGTGGGTATGTGACATCACATTAGATATTTTCTTATCTCTCTCCACCCACAGAACGTGAGCTCCATGGGGATAGGGACTTGTCAGATCTTGCATCCCCAGTGCCTGCAACAGGCTGCAAATAACTGTGGGTGAATGAATGTTCCCAGAGTCCTGCACCTCTTGGGGTGTATTTCCCCTGAGGCTGGTGGTAAGGACGGTGATTAGCACCTGATGGCACCTGACATAAATTGTTATTATTACGGTCACTTTCCAAAATCAAATACTCAGTGATGAATAACTTAGGAATTAACAGCAACTGAAGTTTCCCTACCCCACACCACTTCCAGATCATGAGATTTCCCAGTTACCTGTTACCCATCTCCCTTACCCATCCTACTCTGCCCCCCTGTCCTCTCCCCTCAGGTCCACACAGAAGCCCTCCCTCCACTCTCAGAGCGCTGTTCTCGCTAGGAGACCCCAGCAAGTCCCTGTTTTTCCTGCTTCAGTCCACTCCCAGGTATTGTTCCTTCCTTACCGGCCAACAGGACCCCTTGCCAGGGGATAGGTCCTCTGCGGATAGGGGCTGAGAGTGACTCCATGGTGTCTGCTGCCTGCCCTGTCCCTCCCTCTGTGAGAAGAGCTTGTATTCCAGGAAAGCTCAAAGGCACCGCTGTACAAACTGTTGAGATCTGCTGTCCCTCTTCACTGTGCACTAGGCTTCCTCTGGGTGCAAGATGACTTTCCTGCTCATGCGGACCAGGGTGGAGTTTGTGCCAAGGACCCACCTCCTCCTCCCCTCATTTTTGCCACCCTTTCCCCTCCTTCCAGCTTACCATCCCTCTAAATGTTGCTTCCCTTGGAGCTGCTGAGGTATCTGAACACACACACACACTCACATGCTCTGTTTGGAAAAACACCAGCCAGGTGCATCCAGGTCATGGGCATTTCCCATGGCTCCCAGTCAGGTGCACAGTAGCCTCCCACACAGCCCTCTCTCTTTCACATTTGACTTTTCCCTTCAGAGCAGGAGTTCTGGGGCCACCTCAGGAACTCTTGTCACAGGGATGTCACCACCGCTATGCATAAAATCACCTGTGAAACTTATAAAGATTGTGATGCCCAGGTGACAACATAGATGCTGCTTCAGCAGCTGTCCAGCTAATGTGGATGCCCAAGCAGAATGAGATCTGGTGATGTGGTGATGGGACACCCCTCCCCCTCTCCTGTGCACAGAGAGGGTCTCCACATCCTGTTAAAATGCAGATTCTGACTCTGCAGGTATGCGGTGGATGAGAGACTCTGAATCTGATGAGGTCTCAGGGAAGGTGGGTCTTACTGGCCTGTGGAGCCCACTTGCAACAGCAAGGCTGATGGGGCCACGTGTCCCCTGACAGGATGACCCTCTCACCCCAGCATTGTCCTCTGCTATTTCTTGGTCTTGGGTCTGTCAGCACCACACAGAAAGCCCCACAGGCCCCAAACTGGGGATTATTTCTGTTTGTGACACAGAAACCCAGCTGGGCACCGGGTCTGCCTCCTGTTCTCAAATGTGCTGCGAAGGTTGGATTTCCTCCCAGAAGGAATGCCGCAGAGGTGACTGGGGGTGAGAAGGGGTCAAGCTGGGTGACGACTACAGAGGGGACCCTCACTCTATCTCAGGTTGTCACCAGCCTGGCCTTTGCTTCCAGGGATAGAGATCCAGGACCAGGAGTCTCAGAAGACCCTGCAGTTCCTGGGCGTGAAGAGGAAGGTGTCCTGCATGTCCTGGCAAGAGAGGACTGTGGTGGTAGCTCAGGTGGCTGTGGGCTCCCTGGTCGTCAGGGGTAGTTTCTGGGAGACCCTCCCTCTCTGTTGCCTGAGCCTGCCCTGGTCCTCCCTGAACTTGGGGCGGTGTCTGTCCTCTGCTGGGGGAGTTCATTACCCCACCTTGTTCATGGATGGTGCCAGGCATGGGATGGGGAGCAGCAAATAGAGCCCTGAGAAAGCAGGTACTCTTGGGCCTATTAAAGTAAGAAACTTTCCAACCTGTGAAAATTTTCATGAGTTTATTTGAACCAAGCTAACGTCATATGCCAGGAAGAAGATCTCAAATCTTACCTTGGCTGTTGTGCAAGTTATTTTATACATTATAATAAAAAAAGGAAATGGAGTAAGTTGTGTGAAATCCATTAGGAAGTGAAGAAATCTCTAGAATTGATAAATACCAAAATGGAGAAACAGTTTTGTTTTGTTTTTACTTTGGTGGGTCCAGGATAATTAACATTTACAGCACATAGAGAGGTTGTGCAAGGAACCAGGTAACCTAAGAAGTATGTTGTCTCATATGCTGGTCCCAGAGTCTGTGCCTTCAAATCGTCTTGCAAAAGAACAACTACTCTGATGTATCAAAGGTATGTGACTCTGGGCAAGTGATCTCACCTCAAAAAGCCTAAGTTTCCTTATGTGATTTCATAGAAAGATATTTCCTGGTTCTTAGAATAGAGCAGTTTAAATTCTTGAAATTTTCTGAGTGATATGGGCAATAAGAGTGTCTTTT
>NW_005367164.1:999-1365 GCF_000412655.1 Myotis brandtii | reverse complement strand
TTGCCATAAAGGCCAAATCTTGATTAGAAGCCTGGAATTTTTAGCTACCAGCGTAAGAATCATTTAAACCTGTAGAGAATTTTTATGAGTTTATTTGAGTCCAACTGACGACAATTTCCAGGAAGCAAAATCTCAAGGAAAAGTGTCAGTTTTGCACCGTATGTTATACATTACAATCAAAGAAGGAGGCATAAGGGGTTAAATTAAATCCATTTGTGATAGATTAGGAAGGTGGGAGAAAGCAAAACAGGGAAATCTCTGAGATTGGATAAAAAGTAAAACAAATAGACACATACTTCTTTTGCATTGGTTGATAGAGGATAGTTAGCAGCTAACAATTAACATGATGACAATAGCAATGAGGGG
>NW_005367164.1:0-444 GCF_000412655.1 Myotis brandtii | reverse complement strand
TAGGTTCAATCCCTGGTCCCAATCAGGATGCATGCAGGAGACATCCAATTGTGTCCCTCTCATATCGATGTTCCTCTCCCTCTCTCTTTTTCTCTCTCCCTCCCTTCCTCCTGTCTCCCTTCTACTCTTTCTAAAAATCAGTGGAAACAATATCCTTGGGTTAGGATTTAAACAAACAAACAAACAAAAAACCAATAAAAAATAAGGGAAAACATTTTGGGTCATTCCTAACTTATAAGCTATGTGATCCAAGCTTTGCTCTCTGTCTCATTTCTCTGTATTTTTCATCTAGTATCACATTTGCTTATAGTTTGAGGGCACACTATACACCTCTTCAGTTTTCACAATCTGACCATGAGACGGGTTCTCATTTACAATGCTCCACTTATTTTCCATTGGAAACAATCAGGGTCATTCATTATTAATGTGATTCCTGCTGGTTGT
>NW_005367163.1:0-966 GCF_000412655.1 Myotis brandtii | reverse complement strand
GCACAGCTGTTGACACAGGACAGGAGTACTACAAACTGCTCAAGATGAGGGAAGGCATCAAACCAGAATAAGAGGAACCAGTAGATGCCGAAGGGCAGGCCACACAGAAGGAAGACCAGCATTGTGAGCATGACGGTCACGTAGAGCCTGGTGGGCCGCACCCGATGGGAGCCACACAGCAGTCTGGTCATCAGGGCCAGGCTGGTCCCAGAGAGAAGCACAAATAACAAAATCAGCCAGGACACAGTGATGAAATTCAACACTGGGCACCAAACATATTGTACATTCCAAATAAGGAAGGTACAGGTGTTCCCTTCCAACATGCTCAGCACCAGGGACAGGGCCCAGAGTAGGGCACACATGACGGTCGACATGTGTCTGGGGCGGCGGCAGCGGTACCAGATGGGCCACAGGACAGACAGGCAGCGCGCCATGCTGATGGCGCTGAGAAAGCTCAGGCCTGAGATGTAGGCAAAGATTGACACAGGCCAGAGAAATATGTTAATTACTCTAAAGACAAAATCAAAGTTGAAAACTAAAGCTAGAGTATGTATAAATCGGTAGCAGAGGAAGAGAAAGTCAGCCCCCGCCAGGTTGAGGATGTAGACAGAGAAGGCGTTCCTGCTCATGTGGAAGCCCAGGAGCCAGAGCACCACTGCGTTCCCAGGCAACCCCACCAGGGCCACGATGGCTGTCAGTAATTGCAGGATTATGAACTCTGTATTAGGTTCATGGAAGGCCTGATCACTTCCATTGGTTGTTGTGAGGTCGCTCTCCCACGCTGTGGCTGTCATATCCGTGCTCAGAAACCCTGCAGTTGTGGGCCTGGAAAAAAAACAAGACTTGAACACAGGACTGAATTTAATCTCTCTGCATTTTAGAGGAGAAAGAAGCCCATTTACGAAGGAGAGGGAGAGGGGCAAAGGGTATGAATAGAGGTAGTTGAGACAGAAATATGGAAAGTGG
>NW_005367162.1:0-1642 GCF_000412655.1 Myotis brandtii | reverse complement strand
TATTATATAGGAAATGTCTGAACATGGGCTTGTTTGGGTTCTTCTTGCTTGGGACTGCCTGTGCCTCCGGAACTTGTGTGATTTTTTTCCTTCACCAAGTTAGGGACATTTCTGCTATTTATTTCTTGAAACACATTTTCTATCCCTTGTTCCCTTTCTTCACCTTCTGGAATTCCTATAATGTGAATATTATTGTTTCATATTCTCCCACAGCTCCTTTAAGTTGTCTTCCTGGATTTTTTTGTTTTTTTCTTTGAATTATATGATTTAGTGATTTCCCTGTCTTCTAATTCACCAATCTGATCCTCAGTTTCTTCTAATCTACATATTCCTTCCAATGTGTTTATTATTAATGCTGTGTCATTCTTCATTTGACTTGTCATTTTTCATTATTTCTATATCTTTTCTCATGCTGATCATCCTTGTAATTATTACTCTGAATCAATATCTGATACATTTCTTATCTCCATTTTAGTTAGCTTTTCTTCTGGAGAATTTTCTTAGTCTTTTTATTAGGGCTTGTATTTTTGTCCCCATTTTGGCTCTCAGTTTGGCTTTATGTCTATGTGTTGGGTTTATTTGCTACACCTCCCAATCTCTAGGGTAAGACAATATCAGGCATTGTTTCTGACTAGCCCTGAGTATCTTGTTTGGTGCTGTCAGCTATCCACATCTTGTGGCTTCCTCTGTTGTGGCTGGGGGTCTTTGGAAAGGATCAAGATATGCATGAAGCTCTGCTTTTCCTAGCCTCAGGGCCAGAAGTAGATCATGCAAAGACTTAGAACCTCCAGAGATTCTCTTCAGCCTACAGTCTGGTTGTCATTCAGTATCAACTATTCTCAGGCTATTGACTACATGGTTGGGCAAGGGGTTTTTAAACATGGTGGGTCAATGCTACCTGGATAATAAAGCTCTGCTGGAGAAAGATACCTTTGCAGTAGGAGGGAATGACTAAGCACAAGAAACTCGGTGTGTCCCTTCTGAAGTCTAACCCCAAAGCCCCCACACTTGGCTTCTGCTCACACAGCTCCAGTACACTTTTCCATTCCTTTGCCAGAGCCCAAGGTGAATGGCTGCACACAAAATTTTGTGCATTGTTCCTTTAAGTGGGTGCCTGCATTTCCAGCCTTCTCTTTCTGGCAGAAAGCAATTCTGCTTCTTTTCACAGCCATATGTTCTGTGGGCACCTTTCTCAGTTCTGGCGCTTTGGGGTGGGGGTCCAACTTGGGTTTAGACCCCAGAGCTCTCTTTGGGAACCCCCCACAGCTAAGATATTCCTTTGGAAATTCAGCTGTTTTTAGTGGGAGCCTGGCCAGTTCTCTAACACATCTATCCTTTTTACGATTTTCTATGCATGCTCCACTTTCCATCCTTAATTATCAGGGTTCTCTCCAGCTAGTTTTCAATTGATTATTTAGAATGGTTTTTCTGTATTTTAGTTATAATTCCAGTTTGGCCCTGGGAGTAGCTTCCACTTACTCTACCATCCTCTTGAGTGTTTTGTCTTTTATTTATTTTTTAAATATTCTTTAAATTTATTTTGCTCTTATTTTTATTATTGCTTTACTAATTTGGTACTTTGTTTTCCTTTGAGTTCGTTTTTTAGGTACAATGTTAGATATTTTATTGGATTTATTTTTTT
>NW_005367161.1:0-767 GCF_000412655.1 Myotis brandtii | reverse complement strand
CTATGAAAATTGAAGCTTTTGTTTTTTTGTGGCACACTTAAAGTCAAACCTTGTTTATTTGGCCGATGTTACTAATAGCCTTTGAGTTTGACATGCTTGACTTAGATGGATCTTCTGGTATTGAAAGACAATTCTGATCACAAGCATGCACCCCCTTCCATGGTGCCTGCCAGAGGCTGTGGATTCCAGCATGGTTTCTCCAGGCCCTTATCAAAGAAGCTTTAGTTCTACATGTGGCAAAATATGTCCTCTTTTCAGCAACATGGCCCAAAAGCATGCAATGGGGACAGGGGCCATGGTAAGCCTTTCTGGACAAGGGCTTTACTTTAATAAGTCCAGTCACTGAACCTTCAAGATCTGCCCTGAATATAGCAAGTCAAAAGTTTGAATCCTGCTGCTTCTATCGATCAATCCCACCAGCTTCTCTGAGAATTCTAAGACCTTTAAACTTCTGACCTTATTCTTTTTAGTACAGTAAAACTAAACTGTTTTACAAAAACAAAAAAAGAAATCTACTTGCTTGTTCAGCATGGAATGATATTGAAATAGTCTATAAATTCAAACTCTCCATGTAAAAGCAAAAACTACTGTAAATTGGTATAGTACTATGGAAGACAGTATGGAGGTTCCTCAAAAAATTAAAAATAGAACTACCATATGACCCAGCAATTCCACTTCTGGGTATTTATCTGAAGAAATCCAATACTAATTTGAAAAGATATATGCAGCTCTATGTTCATTGCTGTATTATTTACGATAGCCAAGAT
>NW_005367160.1:0-795 GCF_000412655.1 Myotis brandtii | reverse complement strand
TGGAATCTCCTTTTTTGGTAAACACATAGATTTTCTCGAGAGCAGGGTAACGATTAAGAAACCAGCTCTGCTCCGCGGAGGAGTTCTGGAAGGTGGAACCCTGCGAGTTCCCACAGCCTCCCAGGCTCTTGTTTACACACTTCCTCTTAAATCTGTGAGTTTGATTGTTGATCCCGGTGCATGTGATTGCCCAATTGGGGTCGCTAGCGGAGCTTGTAGGGGAAGATTGTTTTTGGGGAGCCTGGAAAACAGAGCTGAGAGTGGCGACTGGTGAAACAGATCTGGGCGGAGCTGGTTCAGGTACAATAGAGAACTCCTGGTCAGAGAGGACTTAAAGCCTTGGAGGTCAATCCAGACACACTGCCACCCAGAGGCAGAGCCACGAACTGACTCTTCTGTACATACAAATACAGCAGTAAGGGGAACCAATACGGCCTGCCTTAAAATCAGGACTGTGGCTTACAACACGGAGGAACAGTGTATCAGAGGGAAATTCAACATTCTCCTGAATTCCGGGCGTGCCAAAAAGAAGAGTAGAAGATCTGAAGCACCTGCATTACTGCACATTTTTATTTTATTTTTTTTAATTAATTACTTTTTCACCTTTTAACTAAGAAAACATTGTTTTCCTTTTTTTTTCCCATCACCTTATTTAACCCTTTCAACTACTACATTTTTATTTTTAAGTAGTATTATTACCGCTACCATTTTACCATGTTTAAAGTGTCATTTTATTTTCTCTCTTTTTTTTTTTTATATTGGGACTAATGTTCTCCATTCTATTTTCATCGTTCC
>NW_005367159.1:0-481 GCF_000412655.1 Myotis brandtii | reverse complement strand
GCTTTCCCCCTTCTTTTTACCTCTATCAAATAGCTTTTATGACAGTGAAATATTTTGTTGTCCCAGGCATCACCTATGAGTTAGGGCGATATAGTTCCCCCTTCTTTCGAGTACTGCACGGAGCAGTCTAAAGGATTCTATGCATGTTTGCATGGCGCTATTGAGATATTGGATGGGAAACACGGAGGAAGACACTCATGGAAAAAATGCATAACTGTTTGTTTTCTTCCGTCTGTCCGTGGAAGAATGTTATCTTTCTTCCGGGTATGAATAAGGGGTACAACTGAGCCTTGAACAACGCAGGGATCGGGGGTGCCAACCTGTTCAGTCGAAAACTGTGTATAATTCCGTACTTTTAGTTGATGTTGGAGAGTAGATGGTCTTTCCAAATGACCAGCTTTGCCCAGAGTAACATGAATTACAGGAAAGTCTAAGATGACTGACGAGAGTAGCTGTTCTTATGCTTGACTGACTTGAGTTC
>NW_005367158.1:0-519 GCF_000412655.1 Myotis brandtii | reverse complement strand
TCTTCTTTTTTTACAAAGTAGTAAATATTTAAAAAAATAAATAAAGAAAAAAAAGCCCAGGCAGTGTTGCACAGTGGTTGAGTGTTGACCTATGGACCAGGATTTCCGGTCAGGGCATATGCCAGGGTTGCTGGCTGGATTCCCAGTAGCGGGTGTGCAGGAGGCAGCCGATCAATGATTCTCTCTCATCATTGATGTTTCCTTCTTTCTCTCTTTCTCCCTTCCTCTCTGAAATCTATAAATACATATATTTTAAAAAAGAATAGTTAAGAACCTAGAAGGGGACACTTCTGGATATCAGTTCTGGTATTTTATCTTAGTAATTCAGTGAACTGAGTAAGTTACTTAAGCCTTAAATTGTCATCTATAAAATCTAAACAATAAATACTGTCTCCTAATTCATAGTTCAATGTAAGTGTAAATAAAATAATATATGACATTTTTACAGTAATTAGTGAGATGTCACTAGATATATATCATCTTTGACATGTGCCTCTCCTCCCATTGTTAAAACCAAAC
>NW_005367157.1:0-1065 GCF_000412655.1 Myotis brandtii | reverse complement strand
GTGGATGGTTCCCTTCCCCTCCCCTTCCTCTGCCCCTCCCTCCAGGCAGGATACCTGGGGCCAGGATAGCTGCAGTTCCAGCCAGGCTCAGGGCCAAGGTCATGCAGGTGTGGGGACACACACCCTCTCAGACACACACACACACATGCATAGCTGCCCTTTCCAGGCAGGTCAGGCAGGGCCAAGGTCACAGAGGTGCGCACACACACACACACACACACACACACACACACACACACGTGCACGGGTGCAGGGATGGTCCGAGTTGCCCATGATCTGCTGTTCACGGGTGCCTGGTTCCCTCAGTGCACCTGGGCTGGTAACTGGAAATAGTCAGGTGGCCCAGGCCAGGGGCTGAGGGTTGGGGCTCAGCTGGGTGCAATAGTGGCTCATTGACAAGGGCCTGGGCTCACCCTCAGAGAAGGGGACCTGCTTCCCTCCAGGCCCGGCCTGGCCCCCACCTTGAGCTCCGGAGCCCAGCAAAGGGAGTTCACAGGGCACTGGGCGTGTCGCCTCCGGACAGAGAGGGCTGTGTGCTCCTGGGCAGCCACGTGGCTGAGCCTGGGTCCGAGGGCCCACGGGTGTGCAGTCCGAGCTGGGTGTGGGGACCCAGAGCAGCACAGGGCGGTCCTGCCCTCAGGGAGGGCACCCCTCACACTCAGCACCAGCAGCCCTGGAGGGAGGACTGGAGGCTCAGGTGGGCACAGGTGTGGAGGGAAGGGGGCTCCCACCCAGCCTGGTGGCTTCCCTGAGGAAGAGGAAGGGCCTGGCTTCAGAAGTGCACCACGACCTGGGGCATCAGAGAGAGATAGAGGGTGGGACAGACAGAGGGAGAGACAGAGAGACAGAGGGAGGGAGAGAGAGAGACAGACAGAGGGAGAGACAGAGATAATGGAGACACAGAGGCAGAGGGAGAGAGGTCTGAGCAGAGTGTGTGAGAGCAGAAAGGCAGCGTGTGGCTCAGGGAGCGCGTCTCACTCAGGAACCAGAGGAAGCTCCATGGACAAACCCAGGGCTCCACTCTTTGTGGAGCTGGCAGCACGGCCTTCTCCAGGGATGGGGGTG
>NW_005367156.1:0-4219 GCF_000412655.1 Myotis brandtii | reverse complement strand
TAATGAATACCTATTTTTAGTATTGAAAATCTTCATGTTTTCTTTTTAAAACCTTTTTTTAACAACTATAATTTTCAATATAACACATTTTTTCCTGTAATTTCTAGTCTCATGAGTCACCTAGGTCACCAAACTGAATTTACTAAAACTATAATTTATAAACACACACTATAATAACAGCTGAGATAAGGTAGGGGAAAAAATCTCAAAGGGAAAGAATTAGAGTCACATTTTTAGTGTTAATAGACAGAAGCATAACTTACAAACAGATATCACTTTAGAAAAGAAATAACTTTAAGTTTGGCATTTAGCATGTGGTGCTTTTTCAACCATACAATATATATTGCATTAAGAGAATATAAAACAAAACAGTCATATGTAATTCATCAGTATATAAAAAGGAACCAAAGTAGTTTTGTTTGATAGCTTTAGTACTTTTGCAATCTATATCATATGAAGTGTTTATAAATGCCACAAGATTGGAGGCAGCTGAAATGGTAGATGAAATATCATTATTATTTTTTAGAAGGAGTAACTCAATAGCATATTTAAAATGCTAGTTTCTCTTTGTATTTAAAGAACTAACTTCAAATAGTATGTTATGTCAATAACTCTGAGATCTAGAGACCTAAGAGGAGGCAAACACATCATTATATCTAAGATCTAGTTCCAAGAAACAGATGGGCCTGGCTGGCTTGGCTCAGTAGTTGAGTGTCAACCTATGAATCTGGAGGTCACATTTGATTCATGGTCAGGGCACATGCCCGGGTTGCAGGCTCGATCCTCAGTGTGGGCCGTGTGGGAGGCAGCGGATCGATAATTCTCTCTCATCATTGATGTTTCTATCTCTCTCTCCCTCTCTGAAATCAGTAAAAATAAATAAATAAACAGGTGGGAATATGTTAACATCCTTATTAGCTGTCTATTGGGCATTCCAACATTGGAAGATCACTTCTCAGTGGAATGAATATCTGAATATTCATCTGTTTATGGTCATATAAAAGCTTTTGCTAGAAAGCAGCTTCTTGAGCAGTAAATGAATATCTAGAAATTTACTAATATGATTATATGATGGTATACCTGAATGTTCAAGAGAAATAACTAAACTTTTTAGAAGAAAAGAGAAAATTCAGTAATGGTAAAACATGCAAAATATCTCTTTACAGAAAAAAGAATAATATTATGTACAGTAACAAACAAAATGCAATGAAAAGTTATATGAATAATTACCATGAAAACATAAAACACAAAAAAAGTAGTCTGAAGTTCTTCCATGGGAAACATTACAAAATTTGATTGGAAACAGAAATCAAAATGAAATGCAATTATGTAGTCATATATTTCTGGAAGGGAAAAATGCAGTACTAAATGGTTATTTACCTGTTGAAGTTCCTATGGTGTGCTGGTGGATGTAGAATATCTCACTTGTATTTCTGAAAAGGGTCTTCCCCACTGGAGGTTAAAGCCTTAGATGCTCATTTATGGGTAAAAAGAACAAGGTCCCAAGCCAAAAACAAGACTCACTGCTAGATAGTCTCGTCATTGGGGAAACTATTCCCATTTAAAATTCCTATGGAACAGAAGGCGGGATCTCAGAGGGAAGGTGGGAGGGGGAGGCGGTGGGAAGAGACTAACCAAAGAACTTGTATGCATATATGCATAACCCATGGACGCAGACAATAGGGAAGTGAAGGCCTGGAGCTGGGGGGTCGGGGGGCGGGACTAGAGTTGGGTTAGAAGAGGTCAATGGGGGAAAAAGAGGGGAATATGTAATACTTTCAACAATAAACATTTAAAATTAAATTTAAAAATAAAATTTCTTTATGAGGACTCACTCTTGACAAAGAATGCTTCCTAGTCATATAGATCTGGTCATTAGGAAGAAAATGGATACATTTGCATATGGTGACAAGCTCCAAAGGAGGAAATGGTTAAAACCCTGGTACATTCTATTCTCTTTGGTGGTTAAATATAATTAGAGGAAAAGAGAAAATTCAGTAATGGTAAAGCATGTAAGTCCTCAGGTTGATTAAGATAGTTCTGATGGAGGTCCATTGGCAAGAAAGTCACCAAAGGCCTCTCACTATGAGAAAATGGACTGTGATCTGGTGATCCAGACACAACAGCAGGGTCCTGAGGGTGTGTGGGAAGATGGTTAACTCCAGGAATATGCCACACTGAAGGTGAAAGTTGCTATGAATCAAGATATCTGACATGGTCTCATGCTCTTGGGAAAATGTATGAGCATTTATCTGTGAATTAAAATAGCTAAAGCCTTGGAAAAATGCTCAGAAGACAAGGTTTATAACATTTTAAATCCAATTTGGCACCGAAGAGCATATCTTATTGCTATCTGCATTACTATCTCTATTGAACTCTAACATACCACCAGTTCTATATTGAGATTTCTTTCTATAAAATTAATGAATCTATTTATTGAAGAACACTTTCAGGATATCATCTACACTAATAAAAGAGAAACATGGTAATTGGCGTACGACCGCTACCCTTTTCATTGGCTAATCAGTGAGTATATGCAAATTAACTGACAACCAAGATGGCGGCCGGCAGCCAGGCACTGAAGCGAGCACGAGGCTTGCTTGCTGCAGACTCCAACATTCCCCGCCTCACTTGCCAGCATCTCATCTGCAAGGCGGGAGCTGGGGGTGCCCCGGCCCAGGCCTAAAGCCTCCAGCAGAGGCTTTAGGCTTGGGCCAGGGAGGAGCCAGCCAAGGATTGTTGATGGCGGCAGAGGGGGGGGACCAGGGCGGAGCCAGCCAGCAATTGTTGACTTGCAGTGGCTGCAACAGTGCGGTGATGGGGCTGGTGCCTTCCCCTGATCAGCCCAGTCGACTCCCACAAAGGATGGCCAGACTGTGGCTTAGGCCCACTCCCCAAGGGAGCAGGGAGCAGGTAGTAGGACATCCCCTAGGGCTCCCAGTATGTGATAGGGGGCAAGCTGGGCTGAGGGAACCCCCTCCCCAGTGCACAAATTTTTGTGCACCGGGCCCCTAGTTTATTTATGTTACTCAATAGCTTCTCCAGAACTTTTCATAGGAGAAGTTGTACCCCAGAATTTCTATCCATAATAGTTGTATTTCTCCTTGGCAATTAGTTTGTCTTTGTCTTGTGAGATGTTGTAGGTTTCCTGAATGATGAAACTTTCCTGTTTACACCTTAGCCCTTAGGAAAAATTATTGCTAAATTTGTACTCACAAAGGCAATGTTTAGAAGATTGTGGGATGTATTCTTACTCTTCTTTTTCTACCTTTCAAATATACTATTTGTTGTGGTTTTATATACTTTTAAGTGGCCTTAAATCCTTCCGTATTTCTGGTTAAACATTAAAGACCACACATTGGCACTGATCGCCACTCCCTCCTAGTGGTTCATAAAAATGATTGTAAAAAATAAAGACACTCTCTTTTCCTTGTGGGTTTATCCTATTACCATCATTTTAATGTGATTTTGAACGGACAAAGAAATTAACACATACATTTAGTTCGCCTTGTTTATACAGAAGAGAGCACAAACTTTAAAAAAACCTATAATTTATTGATTTAATTTTAATTAATAAAGAAACCACTATGTAATGTTGGCAATAGCAACACATAGTACTAATTTTAACAACTTTTGTCTCCTAAGTGCCAAGTACTCTGCTTTGCATTTTAACATATATAGTTCCAATCCTTAGAACAGTGGTTCTCAACCTGTGGGTCGCAACTCCTTTGGGGGTCGAACGACCCTTTCACCGGGGTCGCCTAAGACCATCGGAAAACACATATATAATTACATATTGTTTTTGTGATTAATCACTATGCTTTAATTATGTTCAATTTGTAACAATGAAAATACATCCTGCATATCAGATATTATGATTCATGACAGTAGCAAAATTACAGTTATGAAGTAGCAATGAAAATAATTCTATGGTTGGGGGTCACCACAACATGAGGAACTGTATTAAAGGGTCACGGCATTAGGAAGGTTGAGAACCACTGCCTTAGAACAATGCTGTATATTGATACTAAAATTGTTTTTCTTATTCATGTTTAATTGTTATTAGACAAGTCAATTAGGGAAAAAAACCATTTTCTACATGCAAATTGTATTAAGACACACATATAGGACAAAACTCAAGGCCATTTCAACTTTTCCTATTCTACCTTTCTCCCTGGAGATGCTGCTACCATAGAGAAACCTGTTATTAACTACAAGG
>NW_005367155.1:0-866 GCF_000412655.1 Myotis brandtii | reverse complement strand
CTTGGCTTCCAAGATCAGAAGGGTGGGAGGAGCATTTCGGTTTCAGTCGAGAGAAAAACAAAGGCACCCTGAGGAATGAGTCTGCCTATAGAAGCCTTTCTTGCCATGGGAATCTCATCTCCCTGCTGGTTCACAGGGATAGCAGAGAAAGTCGCTAAGGCCCTGATGCTCAAACCCCAACCAAGTCTTTGTTATCTCTTTGGGGGCCATGTCACCAAATAGCCCTTGGAAGTTAGCAAAGTACACATAATATGTAATCAAGAGAGGGGGGGGGAAAGGGAGGTCCTCTCTCTCCCCAAGAGTCCTGCAGTGGTTTTGACCAGAATTACCAATCTCCTAACAGCAGCTCTCCTGGGGGAAGTGGGAGAGGTATCCAGCTGTCTCTAGCTGGCAGGCTTCCCAGATCTGGAGAAGGAGGGGAGAGTGCCTGAACAGTTTGGGTAAGAAGGAAGCCTCTACATGGCCTCACCCAGTTCTGGTCACTTCAACATTCTGAGGTGAGTGTGTGACAATTTTTATCTTCAGTGACCACTCATCCTGTAGGTCAGAGTTTAGTAGAGAAACTGAAGATAAATCAAAACCCAAATTCTCTTTCAGAGAAAAAATAGAGAGCATCAAGTTTCTTAGCAGCAGAATTCCCTCCTAGGTAGAGATCTTTTTTTGTTGTGACAATTTTGGTACTGTTTGAGTGGGAAATAGCAAAATTCCCTCCATGCTCTAGATTTATTATTTTTTCTAGGAAAATTATTTTGTTGAGCTAATATCAATCTCCAACATCTTGAAATAAAAATTTCCATTGTTTTCCATTGAACGGTGTGGTTTGTATGCACTTTCTTTTTTTTTATTATTCTTTTTAAAAAAATATT
>NW_005367154.1:0-541 GCF_000412655.1 Myotis brandtii | reverse complement strand
TTTGTTAAACCTCACCTGAGGATATTTTTCCATTGATATATTTTTTTTTAGAGAAAGTGGAAGGAAACAGAGAGACAGAGAGAGAAACATCAATGTGAAACACATTAATTGGTTGCTGCAACCAAGGAACATACCCTTGATCAGAATCGAACCCGGGACCCTTCAGTCCACAGGCTGATGCTCTATCTACTTAGCCAAACTGGCTGGGGCTTGTTTACTTTTAACAAACTTCTGAAGTGTTGAGAAATTGTACATAGCTTCATATCATCATTCCAATTTTTATATTGTTATCACAAAATATGCCTGTCTTTCCTATAATTAACAAGGATTTTATTACCTGTTTGCACTAAGTCTAGAACCAATGTCAGTAAATATGTTAGATTGCATAAATGCATATATTTTACTATCTGTATATGTGTCCTTAGCACATTTAGAATCTTTTTCCACCTGTAGGCATTACAGATATGCATATTGAGCTTATAGATCAAGGCTACATTTAATAGTTCTCTAATCTTAGATTGCTAAATGTTTTGTAGCCTCT
>NW_005367153.1:0-921 GCF_000412655.1 Myotis brandtii | reverse complement strand
TGGAAAAGCTTCATTTACATGTACATTTTATATTCATTCCTGAGTATTTCATTTTTTTCAGAGCAATTGCTAATGGCATTATATTTTTAATTTCAGTTTCCACATATTTGTTACCAATATATAGAAGTATGATTGATTTGTGTGTTGATTTTTTATTCTGAAAACCCCAAAATCTCACTTATTACTTCTTAGATTTTTTTCATTGAATATTAAGTTGTTATTTTTTTATGAATACAATCAGGACATCTGCAAATAGGGATAGTTTTATTTATTTATTTCTAATCTGCATGACTCTTATTTTCTTTTTCTTGCCTTATTATACTGGCTAATGATTATAGATCAATTGACAAGAATAGAGTCTAAAAATACATCCACATACTCAGTCAGATGAAGTTCCACAATTTCCCCAAAGCATAAAAAAATCTTTCTCTATTAGGATAAAAATTTTCTCTATTAGGATACTGAGACAATTGTATCTATAATAATAAAAGTGCAATATGCTAATTACATCAAACATCCTTCCAGACAACCTTCTGGTCGAAGCCGGAGATGTGAGAGAAGCCCAGGTCCCAGATGCCAGAGGGAAGCCAGTGCTGGCAGCTGGGGGAAGGAAGGCCTACTCTTGCACAAATTTTCATGCATTGGGCCTCTAGAAATCACATAAAGAAATATTAACTCTGACCTCTATCTTACCCTACCCAAAAATTATCTTAAGCTAAGATTATAACCTTAAACATAAAAACTAAAGCTACAAAGCATCTGGGAGCACATCTAGGATAATATGTTGTCTACATTTAGGTTTATTACTAATAGTCATGAGGAAGTAGAAAACTAAGATAATAAGATCATATTTCATAAACATTAAAATTGCTAAATTTAAGAATACTGATTTTTATCTGATGTTGGTGATACTATACAAAT
>NW_005367152.1:0-745 GCF_000412655.1 Myotis brandtii | reverse complement strand
TATTGCAGGATAAAAATTATTATAAAAACAATCAGTTGTGTTTCTATACAATGATAATCTATTTTAAAAGAATATTTAGAAAACAATCTCATTTATAATAGCATCAACAGAGTAAAATACATAGTAATTAACCTAACCAAGGAGATGTGAGATCTGTGCACTGAATATTATAAAACACTGATGAACAAAATTAAAGCAGACACAAATAAATGAAAATAAATCTTTTTTTATGGACTGAAAGAATTGATATTGTTAAAATGTCCATACAATCTAAAGCCTTGCATAGATCTAAGGCAGTGTATATGAAAACACAATGTCATTTTTTATAGAAATTGACATGAAAAATTTAAATTAACTTAGATCCATGAAAGACCCCAGATAGCAAAGTAATTTTAAGAAAAAATAGAGGCACACATTTTCTTATTTTAAAATTTATTACAAATCGACAGCAATCAAACCAGCATAAAAACATTTCTGTACATCATGGAACAGAATAGAAGGTCCAGAAATAAATTCACATATACATGATCAAGTCATCTTCAACAAGTTGCCAGAAACACATGAGGGGAAAGGAGAGAAAACAGGATATATACATGCAAAATAATAAAATTGGACCCCTACATTATATCACACATAAAAAACAACTAAAATGGCTAAAAGACTTAAACATAAGAAATAAAACCATAAAAATGTTACAAGAAAACAGAAGGGAAAAACTCATTGATATTAGTTTTAGCAATAATTT
>NW_005367151.1:0-654 GCF_000412655.1 Myotis brandtii | reverse complement strand
TCTGATCACTTCCATCAATTATCAGATGAAAGCCAACGTCATTATCTGGAAAAAAAGACAACTTCATTATTTGGGAAAAAAAAACTTGAAACCTTTTTGAAAATGTTACTCATTTTTGAAATTTTTCTTTATCATGCAATGATCGTTATGAAATCTGTGCCATTGAACCACATGCTAATGCAAATTCACTGGCTGCCTGGAACACTGAGAAATTACAAGCAAAAGGTTGAATGTACTTAAAGTTTACTGCTTGAAAAAAAAGGAAAGTATGTTAAATGATTATCTTAGATTGTTGCAATTGAGACATCATGTTGTTGATAAGCAATTATGTAGAATCAAGACACATTCACAGCCCTGGCTGGTGTAGCTCAGTTGACTGAGCACCATTCCATGTACCAAATGGTCTCCGGTTTGATTCCCAGTCAGGACACATGCCTGGGGTTGCAGGCTTAATCCCCAGCAGCTGATTGTTTTGCTCTCACATTGATGTTTCTCTCTCTCTAAAAATCAATTTAAAATCTTATTTTTTAAAAAGAGATTCACAAATGGAAAATATCTGTAATACTCTCAACAACAAAATAATTTTTTTTAAAAAAGAGAGAAATTCACAACCACTGTCTTTCTTAATGTTCCCAATGACTGGCTCAGAATTTT
>NW_005367150.1:0-1565 GCF_000412655.1 Myotis brandtii | reverse complement strand
CAAAGGCAGTTTTGTTTTCTCCCTCTTAGTCCACATGCTCATGATTGCGTTTTGGGATGGAGCATGCAAGGAGCCATGGGCACCCCTGAAGGAGTTTCTACAGATATGAAGCTCCCTCAGGGAAGATTTGGGTGCTGGTAACTTAGATTGTGGGAGATTCATGGGACCAACCAGGTCCTTTCTGCTTCACAGGCATTGCTTTCAAACCTGAATTGTTGTTAAGAACCTCAGGTTTCACACATTACCTTGCTGTGTTGATGTTCAAAGGGTTTGTTTGTTTCTTTCCTTGTTTGTTTCTTATATGTTTGCATCTGGCTTGTCAGGAAAATAACACAAGGCACACACTAATGGGTAACAAAAGAGAGTTTAATAAAGGAACTCTGTACTAAGGGGTAAGCAGGACTAAGGGAAATCAATAAAAGATACAGAGGCCCCTAAAGATAAGTCATAATAAGGAGCTATTGCCATTGCGCACCCTGAAGGATAGAGGGAAAGATAAGTTGTCAGACACAGGGAGGGCTATGGCTGTGGTTGTGACCATTACTGTGACCATAACAGGCCAACAGACAGAAGCTATATCCTTAGGTAGGTTAACATCACCATGGTCCACTCACAGTAGAGAATCAGGGAGTTAAAACCTCAATCACCCTCCTCCTGCCCTCCAATCACCCGTTACTGTCACCCTTTCCTGAGAGCAACCAGGAGCCAGAGGGAAAAGGAGCCCAGTGGGGAGGCAAATCAATAGGACACAGAGGAGCTGAAAATTAGATTGGATGGCAAATTATAAAAACCCATCTATTATTATAGTCTCCTCACAGTAGATTTTCCTAGAACTTTTTGTCTCCCAATGTAATTACTAATAGATAAACCTCTCATTGCATCTCATCATTTATTTTACTAGATTCTGTTGACTCATCTTTATTGGGTGTCATTTTCTTAGAATAATATATCTCTCATCACAAATGCCTTGAGGATGGAATGTACTTTAGTTTTTAGGTGGTTATATGTAAATATATTTAAGAATTTATGTTTATTTTGGTAGCCCTAGAAAGAAAAGCAAGACAGGTTACTAGAACTTGACTGGTGATTTCAAGGCATCAGACACCTGTGCTCTTTCAAATCACTGCTCCCCAGCCCTAGAGAGGTGACTTCATTCTCATGCAGGGCTCCCAGACTCATCAGCTTCCATCCAGAGGAGAAGAGGGGAAGGAAAGGCACAACCTAAAATTGGTTACATCACTTGTGCTCACCTCCCATTGGCTACCACCTGGTCACATGGTGCCATCAAGCATGAATCGAAACTGGGATTAGAATCCATTTTCTGGTCTAAAACTCTCAGAATTATTATGTGAGAGTGAAGGAAATGGGTATTTAGACCAACTAACATTTTCTGCACCCTGAAGCTCTCTCACGTTCTGAGTACACATGAAGAATTTGCTCAGGTGCTCATCCCACAATGAGGCAGAGAACAGTGGGAAATCCTCAGGCTGGCCTCCAGGAGACCAGGGCTGGCATTGCTCCTGCTGTGCACCCTGTGATCTCAGGAAAATCCTTTGGCTCTTTCA
>NW_005367149.1:4235-4910 GCF_000412655.1 Myotis brandtii | reverse complement strand
CTCTCATCATGGATGTTTCTCTCTCTCCTTTCCCTTCAATAAAAATATAAAAAATTAAACATAAAAAGCGAGGCGGCGACCAGGACCCCCTGGAGACCTAGCGAAGCGCCGGCTCTGAGCCAGCGGGTCAGAGGGGCCGCGGCTCTCTCATCATGGATGTTTCTCTCTCTCCTTTCCCTTCAATAAAAATATAAAAAATTAAACATAAAAAGCGAGGCGGCGACCAGGACCCCCTGGAGACCTAGCGAAGCGCCGGCTCTGAGCCAGCGGGTCAGAGGGGCCGCGGCCGCTGCTTTCCCACGGCTCCCAGGCGGCCGCTGCTTTCCCACGGCTCCCAGGCGGCCGGGCGGGAACCCCCAGGGGAGAGCTCGGTCCCACGCTCCATCTGAGATCGACTCTCCCCTTCCCTCTCCTCAGTGTCATCCCGGAGCCCTGCCCGCCGGCTCCTCCCCTGCGAGCTGACCCATGGACGCCCAGCGCTCTCCCCGGAAGGTAGGAAGGAGGCGATGCGCTTTCCTCACCCCTCTCCCCCGCCCCCTGCAGCTGCGGGCTGTGAGGTCAACACCTGCTCTGACACGCTGTCCACGTGAGAACTTTCCCAGGACGGACACGCTGTGCCCGGGATGGTGAGAACCTTCCCCAGGACGGACACGCTGTCCCCGGGATGGTGAGGAC
>NW_005367149.1:0-267 GCF_000412655.1 Myotis brandtii | reverse complement strand
CCTCGGGGCACTTACCTGTTTCAGCCAGACGTTGGTGGTCATGATCTGCTCACGCTCGTTCTGGGGAGAGAGGGGGGCTGTCAGTCCATGGGTGGGAGGAGCCCCCACACAGAGGCTCTGAGCTCCGGGCCAGGGGGCCACCTGCCCACCCGGCAGTCCTCGGAGGCCTCCGGGCCGTCCAGACCCAGGGAGTCAGAGACGGACGCCTGCTCTCCCCCCGGGGTGCCCCAGTCCTCCATGGCAGTGCCTTCTCAGGGACTCGCACCC
>NW_005367148.1:0-251 GCF_000412655.1 Myotis brandtii | reverse complement strand
CCAATTTGGATGCTTTTATTTTTTCTTCTTGTCTGATTGCTATGACTAGTACTTCTACTATGTTGAACAGGAGTGGTGAAAGTGGGCATCCCTGTCTTGTTCCTGTTCTTAAGGGAAGTGGTTTTACTTTTTACCCATTAAGTATGAAATTGGCTGTAGGTTTGTCATATAAGTCTTTTATCATATTGAGGTATGATCCTTCTATTTCCACTCAGCTGAGAGTTTTTATCAGAAAAGGGTGTTGGACTTTG
>NW_005367147.1:0-2592 GCF_000412655.1 Myotis brandtii | reverse complement strand
AATTAGCATATTACACTTTTATTATTATAGATTCTAATAAAAAGTTCACTAAAACTGCCCAGACTGTCCAGTCTGTCTGTTTCCCTGGGATATGTCATGACAAAGCTGAGATAGTGACCTGGCATTTCCCATCAAGGCAGTTGTTCCTTACGACAATTTTATTTCTCTGTTCTTCATTCTTAGACTTGAATACTTAGACGTGCTGGTTTATTTTTTCAGAAAATTTAGAAGCAGGCCTGCCAATTTCTATGCAACGCCCAATACTTTTCTCACCTCTTTTTCTATTTATAAGTTTCATGAAATAAAAGTCCACTGTTAAAACACAATTACTTTAAAGACTTTTAAAATATTAATATAGATTGCCAGAGCAAGAGAAAATAATTCTCCACAAGTTACTCTATTTCTCACATTTGATTCAAATATTTAATGAAACATATCTTCAAACAACCTTAGGGCCACAAAGCAATGGGCAAAATTCCTTAGTCTTAATAGTTTCAAGAAACTTTGCAGTAAATAATGTGGAAAAATTTACTGGAAAGATTTATGATTCTGAATTTCAAAAACATTGTGAAGTAAGGATTCACAAATAATGTTAGTTACAGCAGAAAGCATATAATTCTTTAACTCACACCGACACTGTTATTTATACTTCAACATGGAATAATTTATACAAAAGATGTATTTGCTCCATTAAGTATTTTGGAGTATTTTCTAGCTGATTACTTGCATAATTTACCCACTTACCCAGTTCACCTGATGAATAACTCAAGCAATTATTAGAGGTGAAATATCCTGAGATAGAAAAAATATATTTCTTGATGTAAGTCTATGATTTGGAGTTAAAAAACAACAATGCAAATCATATTCTAAATAGATTCTTTCACAAGAATAAAAAACTTCAAGCCCCAAACTTTGAAAATTATGAGAAATAGAAAGTGAAACATCATATAAGTATAGTTACAATTTTGGGTTTTTTTTTACAAACTGTAATAATATATTTTAATCCACTGAATTTAACAAGATTTTTTCCACTTTTTTGGAAAAAGAGAAATACTTAAATTTGAATATTAACTACCTTTCATTCAAATTACAGTTTTAAAATAAAGTTCCAAAGAAATTTAAAAATGTCATGAATGTCTGAATTTTGTCATTACTTGCCTAAATAACATTCCTAATTAAATTGCATGATTGCATTTATTTATACTGATTACACATTTAACTAACATTGTAAATAAACCACAATCAACAAAATTACATTAAAAAAAGAAATTAAGACAGAAAAAAATTGTGCTAAAATTAGATTTCAATTTCCGTGTTATTCCTTCCTTCTCCCTTTATTCATAAACTAGAGGTCCGATGCACAAAATTCGTGCAAGAGTAGGCCTTCCTTCCCACAGCTGCCAGCACCAGCTTCCCTCTGGCACCCGGGACCTGGTCTTCCCTTGCAGCCCTGGCTTCGTCGGGAAGGTTGTCATTTATTATTATAGATTACTTTTTTGTAAATGTTTTTTCATTCACACAAATTTCAGATAGACTGGAAAAGCCTCTGCTTTAAGTACTTATTACAGTATGCATTTATCAAAAACTTCTCTTCTATGGGTATGCCTACTTTAGTACATGACCAAGAAAAATATCTGAAATTCATAAAATAAGGTAAAACCTATGAATTTTACTTTTGGTCATAAACTGCTTGCCAGGGTATTGCCAAACTTTTTATTTTGTATATTTACTAGTGCTCAGGATAATATTAAGGCAGTAATTCTTTACTCTATTTCACAAATAAGCAATATCTGAGGGACATGGATTTAAAAAATCTTGTTCTAGTTCATAAGTGATGAATTTTATACAGTTTCCTTAAATAAATAAGCATCTCCCCATTTCATTTTAAAAAACCATTATTCATATTGTCGAGTGAATACCAGAACTCTAGTAATTAAACCATTTTTTTAAAATAAGAGAACATTTAAAATACTTATTATTCTGTCCCAGATGCAGGGGGCAGAGTTATCACCTTAATGAATGTCCCTCATGGATAGTTCTCTGCATGTCTGCAGATGTCTGTGTACAAAGAGTATATTTATGTGTATGCATGTGTACACACATGCACCTATATAACTGTTTATTTCAGCACTACAATATAAATGTTATTGACTATATACTATATTTACAAATAAATAGTGTCTACCACATCTAATTAAGTCTCAATTATTGAACTTCTTAGTTGATCCTAGAAGCTAAGTTTTTGTGTGCAGCTTAATTTACTTTTAGAAACAACTTCTAAAAGAGCCAGAGAAAGACAAGTATCACATGATCTCACTCATATGTAGAATCTAATAAACAAAATAAACTGATGGATAGAATAGATCCAGAGACATAGAAGCATGGAACAGACTGTGGAATCTCAGAGGGAAGGCAGAGGTGGGTGGATGGGTAGGTGGGGAGAGATTAACTGATGAATTTACACGCAAATATGCATAATCCACGGACACAGAGGACAGTGTGGTGAAGACCTGGGGTGGGGGTGGGTACGGGGTAGAGGGAGTCAATGAGGTTTTAAAAAAAGGGACATCTATAATACTTTCAACAATAAAG
>NW_005367146.1:0-771 GCF_000412655.1 Myotis brandtii | reverse complement strand
ACAGGCCCCTTCATTTTCATTTTCTAAGTTAATTTGACAACCACATCATGGAGAGGGAGTTCCTGTGTCCATTTTACAGATGAGAAGACTGAGGCCCAGAGCGATCCCATGTCAAGGCCACACTGCCAGCCAGTGTTGGAGCTGAGACTGAAACCCAGGCTGCTGCCTGATTTAAAAAAACCAGGCCACACTGACTCCTCCCCTTCAGTTCCCAGGATAGAAGGAAGCTGCTCCTCTTCATTTTCTGGTCATCACTGCTTAGAAAAACCTCAGATGTTGGGGACAGGGATGTGAAGGGGGGAGAGCATGCAGTGCAGTGAGCACACAGCTCTCAGGACTCTGTGCCCGTCATTGTGGTTGCCTATGACTTGCAACCTGTGGGAGAGGAAGTTAGGGGCCCTGTCCATGGGCCCCAGCCTGTCCTGGGTCAGGGAAGCGGCCTCCCTGCTCCCTCGGTGGCTGTGCCCATGTTGCCCTCCTCTGAGTGAGGTGCCAGGAGCTCAGACAGACAAGGTGCCCAGGCCCATCGTGCTACCCCTGTTGGCGGGTCCACACCCCCTGGAAGGAAAGCAAATGCACAGACAGCAGGGGAGGGTGGGCTGAACTGGCCGGAAGGGACGAGCCCCCAGGCAGCCCCTGGGCTGAGCCAGGGTGAGGTGAGACCCCCGTGGTTGTTCACACTCTGCTCAACCCCACGTCCTGTCCTCAGAGCTCATTTCTCCCGGCAGCCTGTCGCCCTGGACACTCTGAGAGTGGCATTTTCTGTAAACA
>NW_005367145.1:0-720 GCF_000412655.1 Myotis brandtii | reverse complement strand
ACATATTCTTAGAAAAATACAAACTTCCAAAACTCAACCAAGAAGAATTGAAAAACCAGAATAGGCCTATAACTACTGAAGAAATTGAAACAGCAATCAAAACTCTTCCAGCAAACAAAAGCCCTGGTCTGGATGGCTTTGCAGGGGAATTCTACCAAGCATTCAAAGAACTAAAACCTATCCTTCTCAGACTATTTCAAAAAATTCAAGAGGAAGGCACACTTCAAAGCTCTTTCTATGAAGCCAGCATTACCCTAATTGCTAAACCAGATAAAGACACTACAAAAAAAGAGAACTACAGGCCAATATCCTTGATGAACATAGATGCTAAAATCCTCAACAAAATTCTAGCAAATCAGATTCAGCAATACATTAGAAAGATCATACACCATGACCAAGTTGGATTTACTCCAGGAATGCAAGGATGGTACAATATCCGCAAATCAATAAATGTTACACATCACATAAACTTAGAGACAAAAATCACATAATCATATCAATTGATGCAGAAAAAGCATTTGACAAAATCCAACACCCTTTCTTGATTAAAAACTCTCAGCAAAGTGGGAATAGAGGGATCATACCTCAATATAATGAATGCCCTGTATGAAAACCCTACAGCCAACATCATACTCAGTGGGCAAAAACTATAACCATTTCCCCTAAAACAGGAGCAAGACAATGATGCCCACTTTCACCACTCCTGTTTGACATAGTACT
>NW_005367144.1:0-1530 GCF_000412655.1 Myotis brandtii | reverse complement strand
CCATCTGTGCTGGATGCCATGAAGCTCCAAACCTGCCCGAGAAAGATCAGGAGAGCTTACTGTTTGGTAGGAATATATGTGGGTGGTGACCATTAAATTAGCATAATTTCCCAGAAGGAGGGGCATGCTCATTTTAATGTGAAATAAGGTCAGGAAATAGGGCCTGGACAAGAAAGACGTTGAAAGCCGCTCAGGGGAGTTGTCATTGTTGTGTGAAATTTTCTCTCTGAAATGGGTTCATCACGGTATGTAGTTGACATTCTTAAAAGTTGAAATTGTAATATAAAGGCACCGTGCAGCGCTCTCTTCGCGTCGTTCCTCTCTAGTTGCCAGACACCTTCCTGACACTGGCTAAAATGACACTTGTGTGGCATGGACCCTGTTCAAACAGCACACAGTGCAATGCTGAGCTAGAAGCCAACGAGACACAAGTGACTACCTTGTTTTATACTCGTTAACTAGAGAGCAATCCCCAGACTGTTCTCCTTCGAGCCCCACACCACAGCTTCCCCAAGCTGAGCCTCTGGCACCTCCTCCCACTGGAGAATAGTGTGTCTCTAATCAGAATTGATTTATCACCTAATCTAACTCCATTAGGAAATGGAGATGGCTGACCTCCCTGGTAATAGGACTAAGGAAATGAGATTAATCTTGTTTAGGAGCAAGAGTGTGTGTGTTGGAGCCGCACTGAGCCTGGAAGCCACGTGTGAAAAATATCCAGAGACTAAGGCTGGTGCTGGCGAATTCCTCTGCCAGAGGCTCTCCACCTCTGCTAGCTTGTAACCAGCAGGGAACTAGTGCCAGATTTGGGGATGAACAAAATATTGCCGCTCTTGGCTCCAAAATGAGTCTGCAATGAATCCCCGACTAGTGGGAGGGCCTCTGGGCTCCAGCACTGGCTCACTCCAGCCTGTGGGGTCCTGACATGGGGCCCTGTGTGAAGACGGGCTGCAGAGCCTGGTACTCTGTCCTCTCCCTAAGGGTCATATGGCGATTCCCTTCTGATGGCCTCACCTCCTCATTGGTCTCCCAGGGAGCCGGCTATTCTTCGTTGCTCAGCACCAATGCACCCTACACTCTGCTCTGTGCCCCCAGAGGGCAGCAACCTATGGGCCATATCGCTTAATCTCCCTTGAAAGCTGACGGCCAGGTGGATCTGGCCACTGGAAGACACTGGCTAGATGAGAGGTTCGGGTACTTGTTCCCAACTCCCCCTCCGTCTTTTCCAGCCACATCTCAGACAGCAGGTCTGTGCCTCCAGGCCCGCTGCTCCTGCCAGGTGGGACCCTCTTCCATAGGCGTAGCTCTCACTGGGTTCGGGTACCTCCTTCCTCTTGGGCCTATGGTTGCAGTAGTTTCCTGCCATTGCTGGCCCCTGGTGCCTCCTCATCCCTCATTCCTGACTCCTTCCATCCACTAAGGCTTTCTTTCATTAAAGTCTTCACTCAAACCATTTGAATTGGATTCAGGTTTTTTTTGTTGTTGTTTTTTTTTACAATTCAGTGGTTTTTATTATATTCAGAGTTGTAC
>NW_005367143.1:239-449 GCF_000412655.1 Myotis brandtii | reverse complement strand
TTTTAGTTTTATTCATTTCAAACAGGCCGGATCTGGCTCGCGGGCCATAGTTTGCCCACGGCTGTTGAGACTAGGATCCTGGCCTCAGCACCACCCAGTCTGATCTCAGGCGCATACCAGGACCCTGCAGCCACTGGGGACAGAGACCTGTGACCACAGCTTCAGACCTGCAGACACCAAAAGTTCAGAAATCCCCGCGGCAGATCCGTG
>NW_005367143.1:0-207 GCF_000412655.1 Myotis brandtii | reverse complement strand
CGGGCAGCGCCATAGTAACTGATAGACCCACCCCTTGCCAGGGCCTCAGCATTGCCACAGGAACTTTAGCCTGGAAGTGCGCGAGCACCTTGGAACTGATCCCGCTTAGGGCTGGGTTCAGCAGTCCTGGGCTGGGAGCAAACTCGCACGCGAACACCGGGAGGGAACTGATCCTATGCGCACTGCCAGCTTCGGAGCCCTGGGCTG
>NW_005367142.1:0-859 GCF_000412655.1 Myotis brandtii | reverse complement strand
TTTTTATGTCACTGGAAATCCAAGGTATGTTTCAGTGCTTTTGGGGGTCCTTTAAAAAGCAATAAGTGTCGTCATGCTTGAAAACTTCTTTTTCTTAAAAGGGAAAGTCCTTCATGTGGCTTTAGAATTTAGAGAAGCTCCAAGCGGTTGCAAGATCAACTTGAATCTTAAGTAACTCTCCATGTAGGGCTTCTGATGATGGTACATAAATAGATGTCTCCCTTGGGGTGTCCTTTGCCTGCACATCCTAAAGTTTCTGGTTGAAGATACATGCAGCCACTTCAAGTTGTGGATGTTGCCATTAGGGCATTCACTGATCGAGACAACAGCAAAATGTTTCCAAGATAAGGGGCCAGAATTGTAGCCATGCAGATAAAAGTGGAGATTCTGGCTCCGAGCTGACAGCAAACCTGCTGCCCTTTTTTCCTAGGATATCTTAGTTGTGGGTCTGTGCACATAGCTTCAGATAGAGCAACTCACCTGGTCCATTATCACTACCAACAAATCAATGTTTTGGTGAGCCTATGTCATAGACTTGGCAGTGTGGGGCTGGGGAAGACACAAGGGAGGATGTGGAAGGGTTGCCATGCTTAAGCTTACTGTCTTTTTAGCCTCTTGAAGTGAGTAATAGGTTAGCAGGTGGTTAAAAACCCACCGAGGAGACTGAAACTCAAGCTAAATGACCTATAAGAATCATGTGTTTGAGGAGCTTGAGGTGACCTGGAAAATTTAGACAAGACTTAAAGCAAGGCAGGGCGATGGTTAGGCTTTGAAGTACGTTTGGATTTGGATGAGTGGAAAATGAGGGTATAGTCTCTAGAATGGAGGCAAATTGTATGAAAGGGACAGAAATATGCAT
>NW_005367141.1:591-1790 GCF_000412655.1 Myotis brandtii | reverse complement strand
CTGCCTTACACTCTTTGAAAGCATGGACTGGCTTCTAAAAAATAACTCTGGGAATTACACCTTACAATTTTGTTAACAAAACTGCTGTTGCACAAGCCTGTGTTCGATTACCATTTCTATTAATGATAGAAGATCAAATTGTAAGTCTGCAAAGACGAATGCATATGAAATATAACTAGATTTATTCAACATTTTTCCATTAACCCTGTACCTTATAATGAAAGTTTGTTTCCATGGGAAAAGGTTAAAAAAACATTTGTTCAATCATAAAAATCTAACAAAAGAAATTCTAAATTTACAATCTCATATACAAAAAACATTTCAAAAGAAATTGCATAAATTAACTGGGAAAAATGTGTTAAAAATATGGTTAAGAGATTGCAACAATTAAATCCTATACCCCATTTACAAGCCGCTTTAGGAGCTTCTGCTGGAATGCTATTATTAATAATCTGTCTCTGTATCATTTTATATTTAGTCTGCTGAAGACTCGGGAAAACCAAGCAACTAGCTAATAGAAAAACAGCTGTGTTATCTCTGATGCTCCATCAAATGAAGCAAGAAAAAAAGGGGGATTTGTAGCTGGACATTTGTAAACAAGGATCGGAAGTCCTGCCAAGAAGAAGTGAATGTTCTATCAGGAGCACAGCGTGAGTTGTAAACGAGTCATGCTGGGTCAACATTGCACACAATCTTGAGTTCCAGGAACATTTACCTCCCTGAGAAAAGCTAAGATTAAATAGTCGTGGGTGTAGAGCAGAAAGGGAGGGCACAGCTGCAAGTGTCTTCAATATGCTATTGCAATAATATAGAACAAAACAAGATTTGGTTGATTAACTGCTGACGCACTAAACCTGTACCAAACCCCAATAAAAGTGATGGTGAGAGTGCAGAGTTAACTACATGCCTGAGCAAGCTGTAGCCCTCTGTCTGGCATCAATCATCCTGTGTGCATGTCTTATCTCTGTGTCTTCGGTTTATTAAACATCCCTCAACACATTTTGGCATCTATATTCATGAAGGATATTGGCCTGTAATTCTCTTTCATTGTGTTGTTTTTATATGGTTTTGGTATTAGGGTGATGCTGGCTTCATAGAATGAATTTGGAAGTGTTCCTTCCTCTTGAATGTTTTGAAATAGTCTGAGCAGGATAGGTTTTAGTTTTTCCTTGAATGTTTGGTAAAACTCCCCTGTGAAG
>NW_005367141.1:0-385 GCF_000412655.1 Myotis brandtii | reverse complement strand
TATTTCTGTGGGGTCTGTTGTTATTTCACCTCTATCATTTCTGATTTTGTTTATTTGGGTCTTCTCTCTTTGCTTCTTGGTGAGCCTGGCTAGAGGTTCATCAATCTTGTTAATCCTTTCAAAGAACCAGCTCTTGGATTTGTTCATCTTTTGTATTGATTTTTTTTCTCTATGTCATTTATCTCTGCTCTGATCTTTATTATTTCATTCCTCTGCTTACACTGGGTTTTTCTTGTTGCTCTCTTTCTAACTCTTTGATTTGTAGGGTTAGGCAATTTAGTACCATTGTTTCTTGTTTTTTGCAGTAGGCTTGTGGAGCTATGAACTTCCCTGTCAAGACTGTTTTTGCTGTGTCCCATAGATTTTGGATTATTTTGTTTTCATT
>NW_005367140.1:95112-104736 GCF_000412655.1 Myotis brandtii | reverse complement strand
AATATAAGAAGAATGTAGACTATTTAATTTTTTTCACCTTTATGAGTTTAAAAAAAAAAAACAAAGTAATATGTGGTGATAAATACAAGGAGATTTACCTTTGGAGGAAATTACTGGGAGAGGCATGATGAAGGATTATTTCTCTATTTGGCTGATAATTTTAGGAATGTATTTCTTTGGAATTCATCTAACAGCACTGCTAATTTTCTAATTTTGCTGTATGCATGTTATACTTCCATTAATAAATACTTATTTTTTAAAAGCATCATTTGAATCTACCCATGAGCTCCTTCAAATCCTGCCTCTCTGTCTTCTCTTAAAAGGAAATGAATAGCCTGATTTTTATGCTTATGATTTCACTAAATTTCTACAGTTTTATTTTTATGTGTACACATCTCTCTCTGTTTCTGTCTCTCTCTCTGCGTGTGTGTATATGCACATTTACATATGTAAGCAGGAGACCAGGATTTTTAGAAACCATGGTCCATTCCCCAGGGTCCCACTGTGATGGTGGGCTATAATGCCTCTCAACCTTTTGTTCAGAGAGTGAAAGTATTAGCGTGTTTTTGGTGTTCTTGAAATAGCACTGGGTTCAGAAACAAGAGAGATTCATTAACACACTCAACTTCCAGTTCGGTTTGTTATGAACTCGGAATTGCATTTTCCCTAATGTCAACTGAGAAGACAAAAACCTTTTGGAATCACCAAATCCCTAGTAGCTGCGTTATGGTTATTATCATTGTGCCTCCAAGGATGAACTCTCCAAGTGCCTGCTATCAACAAACAGTTATCCCCTCAAGGGAACCAAAGGCAAAAAAGCAATTATTCCAGTTTGTCTCTAATTTGGAGGAGGAGGGTGTAGAGTTGGCCACCCACCACCACCTGGGTTTTCTCCATAATCTATTAAGTTAGAACCCACACCCATTGCTCAGAATGTTAAACAAGTGTGTGTCTACATATCTATCTTATATGATAGAATTCTTCTCCCTGTTGTAATGTATCTTTGAAACCTTTAGAGACTCCACCTGCTTCACTGTATTGTGTGTCTTCTAGAGAGAAATAGTGGAACCTTCCCATGCTGCAGCTGAAAGTGTAAGTGCTCATCACCTAAAAGGCAATATCAGAGCAGGGGTGGAATTCACTATTCAGTAGTGTGATTGCATGTGTTTGTGTGTTTGTGTGTGTCCAATGTAAGTTACTGGTCTCGAGCCTGTCCCTGCAGCACCTCACACCAAAGTATAACAGAGAGCTCCATGTAGATTAATTTATCTCCAACTGATCCTCTAATTTTCCATGGAATAGAAAAAACATACTTCCTCTTGCTTATCATTCATCCCCCATTAAGTCTTACTGGTTTTTCCTCCAATTTTATCCCAATTCTGTAATGATCTTCATCTTCTGCTATAATCCAGGTGTAAGCAGGTATCACTTTTGTACCTGAACTAATGCTATGTCATCCTAATATTTCTGCTAACACTCTTGCCTTGCTATCATCTGTTCTCTGCCCAGGAGCCAGCATACTATTTAAATGTTTGCATTCATCCCTTTCCTTAAACATTTTCATGAGTGTTCTGTTGCTCTGAGAATAGAATACAAACTTTCCATTATGGCAGAAAAGACCTTACATAATCTGGCTCCCACACAAATCTCCAACCTCATAATGTTCCCATGCTGATATGCTCCTGAATTTTCTCTGTTCCTCAAACACCATAGCCCTGTCTACTCCACTTAACTAGAAATACCATTTTTTATAATCTTCACATGACATGCTGTTATTTTTCAGGACTCATCTTAAAGAACACGTAAGATAAGGTTTCCTCACCACCTTAGCCTCTTGTAATTGGACAATATCAAAATTGTGAATGTACATCCTCCTATTCCATTTCTAAGTTTTTTCCTTCAAATACATATATATACATATATATGTGTGTGTGTGTGAAAATGGCATATAAATAATGTTATTAGTGAAATATTGCTAGAAACAGAAGAATATTAGAAACAACCAAAACGTCCATCATACAGCTACTTAGCCCTTTCATTGTGGTAGGTAAACGGATTACTATTAACATGGGAATGACTAGCGAAACTGAATGTGCAATTCATCTCAGGTAACAACATTAAATTAACAGGACTGTTAATGTAATAGACTAAAGAATGTATTTTAGAGATAATTTCAGTCAAATTGGAAGAATTGGTAGATAATGTAAACTTTAGTTAACCCCCAAGATGAATGATGAGTCCTACAGTGACATACTTTCTCAGCTTTCAAAGAGAAGGATCTTTAGATTGAATAAATATTTACATAATATGTGGATTCTATTTTTTAATACATAGATCATGCTGTTTTCTTTCACTATTATTTTGTGAGTGTTCACATGGGCAAATCTAAGACTAATTGACCTGAAAAAAGAGAGAGAAATGATAGTGTTGGCATAGTATAAGAAGTGTTAGAATATGGCAAGAAAAATATCAGTTATGAATCACTAGTATTAAACCTAGGTTAGGAACCATAAAAAAGGTGGACACTTATAAACTTTATTCTTTGGCATATCCAAGATATGACTGGGGGGAAAAGTATTTCCTGGAGTTCTGAGAACTTGAACAAGAGTGATCTGGTAAGAACTGCGGGAATAAGGTGGGAATTTGGAAGAGGAACAGAAGTTTTTCTCCACATTCCATGACTATTCATTTAGAAAGAGTGATGCTAGACTGAAAATGTTGAGAAGTGGGAAGGAATTATCTTAAAAGAAGATCTGATGGCTGTGTAATTATTATGTCACTAGATTTATTATGTTATTGACATAGATGCTTCTCCTAAATGCCTTTGAGTTATATGTGATGTTTCTACCAAGTCCTCAAATCCTGATTTCTGGAAGACACCGAACAGCCCACTGGGTTGTCTAATCTTGACCCAATCCAAGGAAATAAAGCATGGTATACGAACAATTAATGAAATATTGCTGGAGACAGAAAAATATAAGAAAAAGCCAAAGCATGTGTGAGAGGCATGAGAAGGTTAAGAAAGGACAACAGGCCCCTTGGAGGGCCTATACTAGTGCTTCTAGTAACTGGTTACTGAACTAGCCTTGCCCCTAATTTACTAATCTCAGATTTTTGTCATGAATTCCTAGACTCCTCAAAGTTGAACCTGACCTGATATGATTATTATTCTGATGGTTCGTGGTTTTTCCAGAAGAGATTACATTGGTTTCTAGGTAGACATATACTATCCTGACATCAGACCACCATTAGCCCATTAGTGGGCAAAAAGCATGAGTTATTTGGGTTAAAATTCATGTACTGACTAATTGTTATATTTCTATTATTTTGCAGTCATAATGATTTCACATTCTTTAACATCTCCATCTCTTTTTTCATCTACAGCAAAACAGAAGAAGACCATGAGGGGGGATAATCAGAGCAGTGTGTCTGAGTTCCTCCTCCTGGGGCTCCCCATCCGGCCAGAGCAGCAGGGCATGTTCTTCGCCCTGTTCCTGGGCATGTACCTGACCACGGTGCTGGGCAACCTGCTCATCATCCTGCTCATCAGGCTGGACTCTCGCCTGCACACGCCCATGTACTTCTTCCTCAGCCACTTGGCCTTCACTGACATCTCCTTTTCATCAGTCACAGCTCCAAAGATGCTCATGAATATGTATACTCAGGATCAATCCATCTCCTATGCTGGATGCATTTCCCAGGTGTACTTCTTCTTATTTTGGGGGGATCTTGATAGTCTCCTTCTCACCTCAATGGCCTATGACAGGTATGTGGCCATCTGTCATCCCCTGCACTATACAACCATCATGAGTCAGAGCCTGTGTGTTTTGCTAGTAATTGTGTCCTGGGTCCAATCCTGTGCTAGTGCTCTTTTGCACACCCTCCTCCTGGCCCGTCTTTCTTTCTGTGGAGACAACACTCTCTCGCACTTCTTCTGTGATCTCTCCACCTTACTTAAGCTGTCCAGCTCAGATACCACAGTCAATGAGCTGCTTATCCTCACCGTGGGAGTGGTGGTCATTACTGTGCCACTCATATGCATCCTGGTTTCTTATGGCCGCATTGGGGCCACCATCCTGAAAGTCCCTTCCACCAAAGGCATCTGCAAAGCCTTGTCCACATGTGGCTCCCACCTCTCTGTGGTGTCTCTGTACTATGGAGCAATTATTGGGCTGTACTTTTTTCCTTCATCCAACAACTCCAACAACAAGGATGTCATTGTGGCCGTATTGTACACCCTGGTCACTCCCATGTTAAATCCCTTTATCTACAGTCTGAGGAATCGGGATATGAAAGGGGCTCTGGGAAGTATACTCAGTAGAGGAACATGTTGCTCATGATATGCACTGTTCTCCCTATTCATTGGATATAAGACCTGCTCATCCTGCACATGCAATGTGAGCATCCTTTCCTCTCCATATAGCTGGTTCGTAGTGAATCTCGAGTGGCAACCAATCTTCTGTCTCTGTTTCAGCTTGGACTTAGTTTTCTTCTCTGTTTAGTTTTCTTGTTCATTTTAGAGTCATGCAAAAGGTATATTAAAAACATTCCTGCACAGCTATCCTTTCCTAAATGTTTTTTTTAAGTTTTCATATGATATCCCTTGTCCTACAAATATTTTAAATGTGTATGTAGTCACAGCTTTATTTTTTATATTCTCCAAACTTTATATAGACAACACAAGTATTTATTCTGGCAGTTTCCTGATATTATTTGTGTGTTTAATTTTTAATACATTTGGAATTTATTTTTACAAATGATATTACTTAGAAATTGAGTTTTATTTTTCTTTCTAGTTTCTTGTCACTTGTCCAAATTTTGGTTTTCAGTTATGTTTTTAGATTGACATCTTAAGCTAACAAAATAACTTAAAACAATGTCAGTGAACTTCTCTGGGTTTTTTAAATTTCCAACGGAGTTCAGGAAGTTGTGGGAGCATTTGTGGTTAGTCCAATGATTGAATCTGCTACCAGCATTTAGTGGTCCGTGGCCAGCAATGCTGAATGGTTTGAAATGCACAAGACACCCTGCTCAACAAAGAACCTCCCTATTCAAAGTGTTAAGAGTACCCCCACTGGAAAACACTGATAGCCAAACATGCAAATATTTCCCCATTTTCTTATGATCACTTTCTTTTTTGTTTTTAACAGTATATTGCTTTATTGGGGTGAGGTTGAGAGGGAAACACCATGGTGAGGAACAAAATCAATGAAAGAAATACAAACTCAGGAAGCATTAATGTTAAAATAGTAGTACACAGCTGAGGCTGGTTTGGCTCAGTGGATAGAGCGTCGGCCTGCGGACTGAAAGGTCCCAGGTTCGATTCTGGTCAGGGGCATGTACCTGGGTTGCGGGCACATCCCCAGTAGGAGGTGTGCAGGAGGCAGCTGATCGATGTTTCTAACTCTCTAACTCTTTCCCTTCCTCTCTGTAAAAAATCAATAAAACATATTTTTTAAAAAATAGTAGTACACAAAGTGGTTAACTGCAAGCACTTTCTTAGAAGGACTTGACTCGTGCAAGATAAACTTTAATTGCCATTGCAAAAAAACATCTGGATGAAGTAGAAATTGTTTTCAATAACATTGGCAAAGAATATGTTCTAGAAATTGAAGGTAACTGGATGTAACATCCTGGCAGCAATTTAATAGAACAGTCCCGGATGGTTAGGCTGAGGCCAAGACCTAATGAGGACAAAAGCCTTGTCTATGGGGAATTCTAGGTGAAACCTGGAGAAATATTACACTGTGCATAAACCAAATTGAATAGTTGTCACAAGTGTTGTACAGTTTTATATAGTAAAAGTTTTTTTCTACATGCACTTCAATTTCACAACAAGAGTGGCATAGGATGTTTAAACACAGAAGAGAGCATCCATGCAAGATATCTAGCTCCTTGATATAATAATGCATTCAATTCAAACTGATTACACTATCATTACATCTAGGGCTTTCTGCAACTACAAGGTGGTGGTTATGGAAAGCTTCCATAGCTACAGTCCCGGGAAACAATCATGCCCCCCTCCCCTAATCAGCACCTGCTACCTGCGAGGGTACCCGTGGGCTTAAAAATAACAATCCCTTCCAGTTTAGACATCACTTACTTAATGAAACATTTCTAGGTTTACTAGCTCAGAACCTCCTCATGACAACCCAAGCGAGGTAGGCGGAGAAGAGATTACAATTCCCATGGAATATGTGTATGTATTCAGAAATGAAGCTCAGAGAGAAAAAGTGTCAAGCCCACTGGTTCCCAAGGTGCAGCACATGGACATTTTGCTATAGGATTGAGACTGAAGCAGCCTTAAAGTGCCAAGCCAGATCAGGGACAGCTGGCAGATCTCTAGTGGACTTAAAAATAAATACTTTTATTCTGTAGATCCCTTGAAATTTTGGTGATGTCTGTTATCCTATATAATAAAAGGCTAATATGCAAATCGAATGGCAGAACAACTGGTTGCTATGATGCTCAACACAGGAGCTGCCCCCTAGTGGTCAGTGCACTCCCACAGGGGGAGCACCACTTAGCCAGTAGCCGGGCTCACGGCTGGCGAGCACAGCAGCAGTGGTGGGAGCCTCTCCCACTTCCGTGGCAATGCTAAGGATGTCCAACTGACGGCTTAGGTCCACTAAGCCGTCAGTCGGACATCACTCCAGGGCTCCCGGAATGTGAGAGAGCACAGGCCAGGCTGAAGGACCCCCTCCCCAAGTGCACAAATTTCGTGCATCTGGCCTCTAGTATCTAAAAAGCAGCCACCACCTTCTTTAATGTGTGTTTCCTTTTTGTGTTTTTTTCTTCACTTTTTCTTAATCAACTCTGCTACTGTTGCTGCTTCTTAACTGGTAAAAACAAAGTTGTAATCATAGAGCATAGCACTCTAGCAATCAAGACGTTTGAAACCTTCAATCTT
The DNA here is from genome assembly GCF_000412655.1 of Myotis brandtii. Classification (NCBI taxonomy): domain Eukaryota; kingdom Metazoa; phylum Chordata; class Mammalia; order Chiroptera; family Vespertilionidae; genus Myotis; species Myotis brandtii. The sequence goes on along the minus strand of NW_005367140.1, from coordinate 97,826 downwards.
CTAGGGCAGTGGTCGGCAAACTGCAGCTTGTGAGCCACATGTGGCTCTTTGGCCCCTTGAGTGTGGCTCTTCCACAAAATACCACGTGCAGGCACGCACGTACAGTGCGATTGAAACTTCATGGCCCATGTGCAGAAGTCGGTATTTTGTGGAAAAGCCACACTCAAGGGGCCAAAGAGCCGCATGTGGCTCACAAGCCGCAGTTTGCCGAGCCACAGTTTGCCGACCACTGTTCTAGGGCAAAGAAAGCACTGTGCAACATTTAGAACTCTGGTTTACAAACAATGTGGTCACAAATTTTCCTGGCTTGAAGACTTCCACAACTTTCCTGATTAGGTCATCATAGGAGGTCTGACTTAAGTTTGTTTCAATGCTAACTTAAGAAAATTCTGGTTCTGGAGTGATATGAATGGTCCAATAAGTTCCATTCAATTTCATGCCATTCATCGAATACCTACAAGGATTGAACATTGCGGCATCAAACAGAACCTGGTATCAGTTCACAAATTCCACTCTCATGAGTGACATCCTTTGCAGTAACACCATCTTTCGTGTAGAACTGGTCCATAACTGCTGGGTCAAGCTCACTCATCAGAATTTCCAGGGTTTGATCTGGCTGACTGATTACCCTACTCTCGGAGAAATCTAAAGTATACAAGTACCAACAGTCAGAATTCATACGTCCCATATAATATGCTGCTCCATTTGGGAAAATTGCATTAAGAAACTGTATTTCTTCCTGGAAATTCTGGTGTGGGTAAGAAGCTCTGAAATTCTTACGAGAATAAAAGAAGCTTTGAATTCAGTCAAATCCACTGTAATCTCTAGCAAGTTTCAATAGGGGAACCAGTGCTTTCAGCAAGAGGGTGGTATCACATGTCTTCAAAATGAAATGTCTCTTGGAGACAAACATGCTACTCTCACTGAGTACATAAGCTTCCTGCTTGTCAGTCTTTGTCACAGTTAGGATTGAACATTGCACATCCTTCAAAAGCAGTTTGAGAAGACTTCCTGGGGTGGCGTCTGGGCTGAGAGTTCTCTTAAAGACAGTATGATGTTTTTCTGTCTTTGCAAAGGCAAATGGAAAGCCTTTCATCTTGGTTAACCTGTCTCCTCTTCCATTTTCAGTGCCAGGTTTAGAACACGGTCTATCACCAGTCCCAGAGCTAGAGCCAGCTACTGTGCCAGTTTCAGCATCAGCACCAAATCTAGAGTCAGTCCACAGCTAGAGCCAGCTCCAGACATAAGAGTCAGATCCAGTACCCCAGCCTCTGCCACCTATTCAAGTTGGAACTAGCACCAGTTTTAAGTTAGAGCCAGTCTCAGAGCTAGAGTTGGCTCCATCGCCCACTCTAGCACCAGCTATAGAGCTGGAGCAGCTCCAGTGCCAGAGCTGGAGCCACCTCCAGAACTGTTTTCACATATTGTTATGGGGTCCGGGGAAGAGGAGGGAGAGATCAACCAAAGGACTTGTATGCATGCACATAAGCATAACCCATGGGCACAATCAGTAGAGGGGTGAGGGCATGTGCTGAGGGGGTGGGAATGAGTGAGGAAAGGTCAATGGGGGGAAAAGGATTCATATGTAATACTTTCAACAATAAAGAAGTTTAAAAAAAAAAGAGAAAGAGATATTACTGGTGGCTCCTAGAGGATGTCAATGGGAAGGGGCTCAAAGAAACTCTGTGGAGTGAGGTCAATGCTTTGTGTACTCATATGTATTTGTTCAAATGGATGGACTAGTTCAGTAATATCTGAGCATGTAAAGTATATATTATAATAAAATATAAGAAGAATGTAGACTATTTAATTTTTTCACCTTTATGAGTTTAAAAAAAAAACAAGAGTAATATGTGGTGATAAATACAAGGAGATTTACCTCTGGAGGAAATTACTGGGAGAGGCATGATGAAGGATTATTTCGCTCTTTGGCTGATAATTTCAGGAATGTATTTCTTTGGAATTCATCTAACAGCACTTAATGCATGCTAATTTTGCTGTATGCATGTTATACTTCCATTAATAAATACTTATTTTTTAAAAGCATCATTTGACTCTACCCATGAGCTCCTTCAAATCCTGCCTCTCTGTCTTCTCTTAAAAGGAAATGAATAGCCTGATTTTTATGCTTATGATTTCACTAAATTTCTACAGTTTTATTTTTATGTGTACACATCTCTCTCTGTTTCTGTCTCTCTCTCTGCGTGTGTGTATATGCACATTTACATATGTAAGCAGGAGACCAGGATTTTTAGAAACCATGGTCCATTCCCCAGGGTCCCACTGTGATGGTGGGCTATAATGCCTCTCAACCTTTTGTTCAGAGAGTGAAAGTATTAGCGTGTTTCTGGTATTCTTGAAATAGCACTGGGTTCAGAAACAAGAGAGATTCACTAACACACTCAACTTCCAGTTCGGTTTGTTATGAACTCGGAATTGCATTTTCCCTAATGTCAACTGAGAAGACAAAAACCTTTTGGAATCACCAAGTCCCTAGTAGCTGCGTTATGGTTATTATCATTGTGCCTCCAAGGATGAACTCTCCAAGTGCCTGCTATCAACAAACAGTTATCCCCTCAAGGGAACCAAAGGCAAAAAAGCAATTATTCCAGTTTGTCTCTAATTTGGAGGAGGAGGGTGTAGAGTTGGCCACCCACCACCACCTGGGTTTTCTCCATAATCTATTAAGTTAGAACCCACACCCATTGCTCAGA
>NW_005367140.1:71286-95091 GCF_000412655.1 Myotis brandtii | reverse complement strand
TCTTCTAGAGAGAAATAGTGGAACCTTCTGATGCTGCAGCTGAAAGTGTAAGTGCTCATCACCTAGAAGGCAATATCAGAGCAGGGGTGGAATTCACTATTCAGTAGTGTGATCGCATGTGTTTGTGTGTGTCCAATGTAAATTATTGATCTCTAGCCTGTCCCTGCAGCACTTCACACCAAAATATAACAGAGAGCTCCCTGTAGATTAATTTATCTCAAACTGATCCTCTAATTTTCAATGGAATAGAAAAAACATACTTCCTCTTGCTTATCATTCATCCCCCATTAAGTCTTACTGGTTTTTCCTCCAATTTTATCCCAATTCTGTAATGATCTTCATCTTCTGCTATAATCCAGGTGTAAGCAGGTATCACTTTTGTACCTGAACTAATGCTATGTCATCCTAATATTTCTGCTAACACTCTTGCCTTGCTATCATCTGTTCTCTGCCCAGGAGCCAGCATACTATTTAAATGTTTGCATTCATCCCTTTCCTTAAACATTTTCATGAGTGTTCTGTTGCTCTGAGAATAGAATACAAACTTTCCATTATGGCAGAAAAGACCTTACATAATCTGGCTCCCACACAAATCTCCAACCTCATAATGTTCCCATGCTGATATGCTCCTGAATTTTCTCTGTTCCTCAAACACCATAGCCCTGTCTACTCCACTTAACTAGAAATACCATTTTTTATAATCTTCACATGACATGCTGTTATTTTTCAGGACTCATCTTAAAGAACACGTAAGATAAGGTTTCCTTACCACCTTAGACTCTTGTAATTGGACAATATCTATCAAAATTGTGAATGTACATCCTCCTATTCCATTTCTAAGTTTTTTCCTTCAAATACATATACTAATATGAAAATGGCATATGAAGAATATTATTAGTGAAATATTGTTAGAAACAGAAGAATATTAGAAACAACCAAAATGTCCATCAGACAGATAGTTAGCCCTTTCATTGTGGTAGGTAAACGGATTACTATTAACATGGGAATGACTAGCGAAACTGAATGTGCAATTCATCTCAGGTAACAACATTAAATTAACAGGACTGTTAATGTAATAGACTAAAGAATGTATTTTAGAGATAATTTCAGTCAAATTGGAAGAATTGGTAGATAATGTAAACTTTAGTTAACCCCCAAGATGAATGATGAGTCCTACAGTGACATACTTTCTCAGCTTTCAAAGAGAAGGATCTTTAGATTGAATAAATATTTACATAATATGTGGATTCTATTTTTTAATACTTAGATCTTGCTGTTTTCTTTCCCTATTATTTTGTGAGTGATCACATGGGCAAGTCTAAAATTATTGACCTGAAAGAGAGAGAAATGATAGTATTGGCAAAATGTAAGAAGTGTTAGAATATGACAAGAAAAATATCAGTTATGAATCACTAGCATAGGATAGGAACTGTAAAAAAGGTGGACACTTACAAACTTTATTCTTTGGCAGATCCAAGATATGACTGGGGGGAAAAGTATTTCCTGGTGTTCTGAGAACTTCAATAAGAGTGATCTGGTAAGAACTGTGAGAATAAGTTGAGAATTTGGAAGAGAAACAGACCTTTTCTCCACATTCCATGACAATTCCTTTAGAAAGAGTAATGCTAGACTGAAAATGCTGAGGAATAGGAAGGAATTTTCTTAAAGTAAGGACTGATGGCTATGTAATAAACTATTTCTCTAGATTTATTATTATTGACATAGATTCTTCTTAATGTCGGTAAGTTATATGCGATGTTTCCACCAACTTGCCAAATCCTGATTTCTGGAAGATCCTGTGCAGTCCACTCGGTTGTCTTATCTTGACCCAATCCATTGAAATAAAGCATGGTATATAGAAACAATGTTATTAATGAAATATTTCTGGAGAAAGAAAAATATTAGAAATATGCTTTGGCTGAGAGTCATGGGAAGGTTAAGAAAGGACAGGTCCCTTGGAGGGCCTCTAGTAGTGCTTCTAATAACTGGTTACTGACCTAGCCTTGCCCCTAATTTACTAATCTCAGATTTTTGTCATGAATTCCTAGACTCCTCAAAGTTGAACCTGACCTGATATGATTATTATTCTGATGGTTCGTGGTTTTTCCAGAAGAGATTACATTGGTTTCTAGGTAGACATATACTATCCTGACATCAGACCACCATTAGCCCATTAGTGGGCAAAAAACATGAGTTATTCAGGTTAAAATTCATGTACTCACTAATTGTCATGTTTCTATTATTTGTAGTCATTAAGGTTTCACATTCTTTCACATCTCCATCTCTTTTTTTCATCTACAGCAAAAAAGAAGAAGATCATGAGGAGGAATAATCAGAGCAGTGTGTCTGAGTTCCTCCTCCTGGGACTCCCCATCCGGCCAGAGCAGCAGGGCATGTTCTTTGCCCTGTTCCTGGGCATGTACCTGACCACGGTGCTGGGCAACCTGCTCATCATCCTGCTCATCAGGCTGGACTCTCGCCTGCACACGCCCATGTACTTCTTCCTCAGCCACTTGGCCTTCACTGACATCTCCTTTTCATCAGTCACAGCTCCAAAGATGCTCATGAATATGCATACTCAGGATCAATCCATCTCCTATGCTGGATGCATTTCCCAGGTGTATTTCTTCATATTTTGGGGGGATCTTGATAGCTTCCTTCTCACCTCAATGGCCTATGACAGGTATGTGGCCATCTGTCATCCCCTGCACTATACAACCATCATGAGTCAGAGCCTGTGTGTTTTGCTAGTAATTGTGTCCTGGGTCCAATCCTGTGCTAGTGCTCTTTTGCACACCCTCCTCCTGGCCCGTCTTTCTTTCTGTGGAGACAACACTCTCTCGCACTTCTTCTGTGATCTCTCCACCTTACTTAAGCTGTCCAGCTCAGATACCACAGTCAATGAGCTGCTTATCCTCACCGTGGGAGTGGTGGTCATTACTGTGCCACTCATATGCATCCTGGTTTCTTATGGCCGCATTGGGGCCACCATCCTGAAAGTCCCTTCCACCAAAGGCATCTGCAAAGCCTTGTCCACATGTGGCTCCCACCTCTCTGTGGTGTCTCTGTACTATGGAGCAATTATTGGGCTGTACTTTTTTCCTTCATCCAACAACTCTAGCAACAAGGATGTCATTGTGGCTGTATTGTATACCCTTGTCACTCCCATGCTAAATCCCTTTATCTACAGTCTGAGGAATAGGGATATGAAAGGGGCTCTGGGAAGTATACTCAATAGAGGAACGTGTTCCTCACGATAAGCACTGTTCTCCCTATTCATTGGATATAAGACCTGCTCATCCTGCACATGCAACATGAACATCCTTTCCTCTCCAAAATCTAAAAGATTAAAAAGGTTCTGCCAGTAGTTTAACTATCTACCAGAACAAAGCTCAGCACCTTTAAAACTAAAATATGCTTCATACAAAATGCATCTTCCAAAATTTTCAATAAACATTGAATAATTACAAACACATGAAGTAAACAAAAGGGCATCATGTCAAGAAAGGGTCATAAGAAACAGATCACAAGAAAGCACAGACACTGAAATTGACCAAAAAATATGTGGCAGTAGTTATCATAAGTATGTTCATTACATAAAAGAAAAATGGTTATAATGAGTGGGGCACACAATTCATGTAAAAACATAACAACTCAACATTTCTCAAATTTGGTTAAAAGCATCAACTTACAGGATCAAGAAAGAAGTTAAGCAAACTGAAAGAAAGATAAATTTGAAAAAAAGAAATGCACCTACACACATCATAACTAAGGGTAAAAAGAGAACCAAAGGCAAAGAATAAACCCATGAAGATGCCAGAGAAAAAGGATACAAAACACCTTAGGAAGACTGATAGGGAATTCGGCAGGATTAGGGTGAGGAGGCTGAGCTGTGCAGGTATAGGATCAGTTTCTGTCTTTATTTACATTTTATTATTTTGTCGATCATATATTTTTGTATTAATTTTAATTTGGTAAAAGAGTGCATTGAGCTCATCTTAATTAAAAATTAATCTTTAAGTAATATTTGCTTTAATTACTGAATTTTTGAAATGTCTCAAATTTTGCACTTGAGGCAAATTTTACACATATGCTTCTTTTGCCTCACTCTAGTCTCACCCTAATCAGCAGCACTTTAAAAAAAAATCACACTTAATTTGTATGTAAGTACTAGAACTAACTCTTAGCCTTCTCCCACAATATCTTAAGCTAACAAAATAACTTTAAACAATGTCAGTGAACTTCTCCAGGTATTTTAAATTTCCAATGGAGTTTAAGAAGTTCTGAGAGCATTTGTGGTTAATCCAATGATTGAATCTGCTACCAGCATTTAGTGGTCAGTAGCCAGTGCTGCTGAATGGCTTGAAATGCACAAGACAGCCTGCCCAACAAAGAACTGCCCTATTCAAAGTGTTAAGAGTACCTCCACTGGAAAATACTGATAGCCAAACATGCAAATATTTCCCCATTTTCTTATGATCACTTTCAATGTTTCTTTGAAATACATGGTAGATTAAATTAATAATCTTCATAAAATATCTCAAAAGTACATGAAAACAAAACAAAACATGATGACCAAGATTGCTCTGGAATGTATTTTTATTTATATCTACTAGAGGCCCGGTGCACAAAATTCGTGTAAAGGGGGAGATCCCTCAGCCCGGCCTGCACCCTCTCCAATCCAGGACCCCTCAGGGGATGTCCGACTACCGGCAGTCAGACATCCCTCTCACAATCCGGTCAGCCTGATCGCCCCTAACTGCTCTCCCTTGCCAGCTTGATCAGACCTAACTGCTCTCCCCTGCCGAACTGATCACCCCCTAACTGCTCCCCTGCCGGCCTGATTGCCCCCTAACTGCTCCCCTGCCTGACTGATCGCCCCTAACTGACTCTGCCTCGGCCCCCACCACCATGGCTTTGTCTGGAAAGATGTCCGGAAGGACGTCCGGAATTAACATAATACCCTTTTATTAGTATAGATTAGAACTGGAACATTCCAAGCTCACAATTAGTAGATATTTGGATCTCCATTATAAGGAGATTGTTATGAAGACCCAGGAAGTGCTTATAATTTCAGATCACTGAAATGAAAATAGAACTTTGAAGCATTTCTCAAAAGTACTGAAGTATATTATATTTTGTGATAAAACTAATTATTCTAAGCCAGGGGTGAGGACTGTCCGGCCCACTGGCCATAAAAGGCCCACAAAATCATTTGGTCTGGCCCTGCCAAGGCATTAGGGGTGAGTTAATTAAATGTTTGACCAAATATAGCAGGCTAATTTTTAAGTTGATAATTTTGTATGGCCCACAAATGATGTTATAAATATCCAAATGGCTCTTGGCAGAAAAAAGGTTTCCCACCCCTGTTCTAAACTAACGTCAACAGGAATGGCAGGGAAAGGACCCTGGAATATACCTACTCTAACAAAAAATAAAATATCTAAAAATCCTGTAAAAAATAGTTTATTTCCTGATTTTTTCCTAAGGACATGGGAATGATGAGATGAATTGTGGCCTCTTTGAGACTGGGAATCTAGAACACATAGAGATAAAATACTGGATGAAAAAAATCTACATATTTTTTTAATTCACAGAAATATTTACTTGTTCCATCCAACATACAGATTTCTTTTTACTTTTGAGTGATCAATCCCTCACTCTTAAAAACCAACCTTTTTTATCACTTCTTTCTGCCAGGCAAGAATCTGAGATCCAGGAAGTTGTCAGAATTGCATATTGCCTTTTTTCTCATTTTTCTGAAGTCTAGTTGCATTTATTGTACCCACCTTTGTGGGGATGGGGCATGGGAGCAAGAGTGAGAAAGGGGTGACAATAATATGCCTCTTCGGTTGCTACCATATTAAAGAGGTTTGACTTCTCTCCACCTGGATGATGGTTAAAACTAATTCATTCTTTTGTTGTCACTTCCAGGCCAGGGGATATTCAGAGACTTCCATACTAGACTGCCTTCCCACAAATCTTCTGTGATATAGCTAAAGTACTAAGTATATTTCTTTCCTGTGAATGTTTCCCCTCATAGCCCCTGGTTCTGGGGAGGTGCATCCCCTACCGATCTCTTACTCTTTCTTGGAATCTCCCAGACTTTCTAATGGGTTTTCTTGGGAAGAACTGAAAATGGTTGCATATCAGTTCTCTCTCACACATAATCCACCTGTGGTCCATAGGAAACATTTATGCTTTTATTGCCCCACTATGAAAATAAGTGTAGGTGTTTCTCAAATATAATTCATTCTCTTTCTTGCTCACTCTCACTCTTGCTCTCCTCCCATTTCATCTTTCCTATTGCTCTTCACATTCATAAAAACAGGGGATATAGTATATCAAACTCTTTAAATGGTGCTGTTGAAGCTTCTCCAAGGTTAAGGTGAGGAGGAAGGCACATCCCCCCAAGGGAGATTTTGGGACTCACTGCTCAGCTTTATCCAAAAGAAACATCTTTACAAGAACCTCTCATCTTCTCCATCTCTTAGCATTTTAGATCCAGGTTCAGAGGCTCAAGAGTTATGAAATTGATTATATGGTATTTCCTATAAACATCTTTATTGTGTGCCTTACAGCTCCCTTTGGTATCTGGTGTCTCTGAAATCATGGTGCCTCTGTTGGAACTTCTAGTTCAAGGCTGCTCCCTTTGCCTTGATCATCAGGATGAGAGAAGACTTTGTGTGTCTGGGTAATTCTGATTTGTTAAGTCTCAGGTAAAGCAGCACCTTCTCTCGGGAGTTTTTCATATATCCTCTGCCACTGGGCTGAGTTGATTATTCCTCTTCAGGACACAGCGTTCTATAGAATTATTCTTGACTGAATCGCTGTGGAGTCAGACAGCCAAGATTCAAGTTTTCATTTCACTAACTGCAATTATAAATTGTCCTTCGCCTCTTTGAGCCTGAGTTTTCCCTACATATCTCTTAGGGTTGTTCTCAGGATTAAAGTAGATGGCTTTAATGCATATTAAGCTCTCTGACTGGTACCTGAGACAATGGATGTGACATTTATTTTGTTGCTGAATATCTGCATGTGTTGGGGAGAAAGGATGTGTGAGATATATTCCTAAAGGACGGGAATGCAGTGTGTTAATTATTATGTAAGGAGAGTAAAATTTAATATGTTCTCCCTTAAAGTTATAGAAGGGCTCAGAGTCCCTGGATGTGTGGGTGCTTGGGGGAGGAGACGCCATATCATTACCAAAATGAAAAATGCTTTCAAAATGAAGGTGTGAAAGGCCAAACACATTTTACAACTTAAAAATTGGGGGAAGGACCAGCCCTGGCAGCTTCTATTTAATGATACCAGCCAAAGTGACACGGTATCCTCCAAGTATTTTATAATCCCCATTATTAAAAAAAGAGCAAATTAAGTCCTATAAAGCACATCCTATGTTACTATTCCCATAACAAGTCCAAGAATAATGTCAGCCAAGGTTTGTGATTGACAGCTATAGAAGGAAGACAAGTGAGCTCTGTTTTTAATAATTTATATTTACATGCTATTAAGGAAATATGATCACATGGGTGTTTTAAAAAGAAAGTTAGTATCAGCTGGAATAATATGTTTTCTTATGCAAGAATTTCCTCAGTGCCCCTTTCATGTCTTTATTTCTCAGGCTATAAATAAAGGGGTTCAGCATGGGAGTCACCACTGTGTACATCAATGAAGCGATTATGTTATTGTCCTTGCTGTTGTTGGATGAAGGAAGAAAATATAGGCCAATAATTGCCCCATAATACAGAGTCACTACTGAGAGATGAGAGCCACACGTGGACAGAGCTTTACGGATGCCCTTGGAAGAGGGAACCCGGAGGATGGTGGCCCCAATATGTCCATAAGAAACCAAGATGCATAAGAATGGAAGCATAATGGCGGTTAATCCTGCAGTAAAGATTACCAGTTGGTTGAGAGAAGTGTCTGAGCAGGACAATTTGAGCAGGGCCGCAAGGTCACAGAAGAAGTGTGGGACAGTGTGGTCAGCACAGAAGGACAGACGGGCTAGGAGGAGAGTATGCAAAAGAGCACAAGCAGAAGCAATGACCCAGGACCCAGCCACCAGCATGACACAAACGTTCTGGCTCATGATGGTGGTGTACTGCAGAGGGTGACAGATGGCCACATACCTGTCATAAGCCATTGATGTGATCAAGAAACTGTCCAGATCAGCAAAGAGTATGAAAAAATATGTCTGTGAAATACAGCCTTCATAGGGGATAGATAGGTGCTGGGTTTGCATGTTCGTGAGCATCTTAGGGACAGTGACAGATGAAAAGCAGACATCAGTGAAGGACAAGTGGCTGAGGAAGAAGTACATGGGCGTGTGCAGGTGAGAGTCCAGCCTGATGAGCAGGATGATGAGCAGGTTGCCCAGCACCGTGGTCAGGTACATGCCCAGGAACAGGGTGAAGAAGAGGCCCTTCTGCCCTTGTGGGATGGGGAGTCCCAGGAGGAGGAACTGGGACATGCTGCTCTGGTTCTCCCTCCTCATACTGGTACCCTAGCTGGAGCAGACTGGTGGAAAAAGCTGAAGGAAAAGGTGGAATTCCTTGGAATTAAAAAAAATGATAGTTGTGACATAGCATAATAGAGACATTCTTTTGATTTAGAGAATGTCTTCATATTTTCTTACATTTTATGTATATTTTGCTGAATAAATATAAAAGAAGTATAGCTTAGGATATACAACCACTTTCTTTCTCAATGTGGTCCCAGTCTCTGTATATGATAATATTAACAGTTAATGTTTATTAAATGTTGTTTTGTGCCCTGGTCTAATAATTTACATGCAGTAACTGACTCAACAATCTTAAGTATATGAATTAGATTGGTACTGTTATTATTTCCACTCTTCGGATGACAGAGCTGAGGCAGACAGTCTCACTCTCACAGCGGTAAGAAAAGGAGAAGCTGGGATTTTGGACCCAAGCATTGTGACTCCAGAGTTTGTCCTCTTGAAACAAAGCAAATTATTTGACATCAGAAATCTCATCAGCCTTCATAATTTTGTGTGTAATGATCTGTTTAACTCTGTATCCCCTGCTTGTCTACATATCCCATAATTATTTCTAATTGGTTCATTGGTTGTAGAACAAGAATCTGTCACAGATAATTAATGCATACACAATATAAATTTGTTGATCAAATAAAAGATGTCTGATCCAATTAAATTTGTCATGACAGCCCATTTAAGAAACTTACATCAGGCCTTATTCAAGACCCCGGTTTAGTCCTAATAATCCTAATAACATGGCATCACATTCAAAGAAGTGCATCTAAAAGCCAAAAATAATTTTAAAGAGGAATTCTAATCCTTCCAGTGTTTTTAAATTAGCCTACAAGAGATTTATTTCCTAACCCAGATCATTAATTATTGAAATATCACTATATATAAATGGTAAAGACAGGAATTCACTATAACATATCAAATCTTACTATACAGCTACATTGATTACAACAAATAATGTATTTTTATGAAGGTAAACCAATAAACCAGTGGAGGAAAATAGACAGCCTAGACACAGACACATTTATAAAGAGGACTTGGTAACTGACAGAGTGGCACTATAAATCAGTGAAAAAAATACAGACTCTTCAAGTAATGGTGCTAAGGCAGTTTTCTTTCGATAAGGGGAAAATAACATTATATCACTACTTCACACCATACATAAAAATAATCCCAGATATATTAGAAACTTAAATGTAAGAAGCAAAATTTCAGAAACATTAGAAAAATTTTGTAAATTATAATATGATCTTAGGGTAGTAACACATTTCTGAATCAAGACTCACCAAAGCATACTGCACAAATATAAATTTGATTGCATTAAAATAAAGTTTCTTTAGTACAACCACTACCACCGTAGAGACAAAGAGACAAGCCATGGGTGGAGAAGGCACACTGCCCAATTGGTAAGAGATTAGCACTCAGGATACATGCAGAATTCCTGTGAGTTAATAAGAACAAGACAAAAAGCTCAATCAATATGAGCTAGAAATTCACAGGAAAAAATGAAGTCAAATAGTCAATACACTATCCAACACGAGGGAAAGAAGCAGGAGCAAGAAGATAGTGTCCAGAGGTCTCATCATCACTTTGTCAACTGGATTCAGAAGGCCACCATATGCCACCAGACCTGGTTTCCCACCCCAACTGAGTGAAAGAAAGAGTGTAGTTATGAACCAACTTAATCCAATAAGGAAAATTTCATGTCAAATTATAACTTTCAATGACTACAGCAAAGCAGCTGACTGGCTCCCTATATATCTGGAACCAGATATCTAATCAGTATATTAATGAATGCTTAACCATCAGGTCTCCTAGAAAGAGGTGAAGATGGTTTGCTACTTAGCCCCAGAGGCAGAGAGGCTTTCTGCACAGATTCCAACCCTTGGACCCAAACCTGATCCCACAGTCTTCATGGGTTGTGGGAAATGAGTAATGGAACGCACTCTTAAATTTCTTGAGATTCTTCAGATTATCTGGGTCAGTTTTTCTCAGGGGACATGCAGAACTATACCTGTGTGGTGTGGCTTCCAGAGCATCGAGCCTTCCATATTCCTTCCCAAAACACCACCCTCAATAGCCTACAGATACCTTAAATTCTTTCAGCAAGAGGAAAAAGGCTTTAAGGTCCCAACTACAGATTAGGTTTAAAGGCTAGTATTCCAGAGACAGTCCTCTGTTCAACACTCTCACTGAGATAGAATGGCTGGGAGCCGTCCATTTGAGGGGGGAGCAGGTTTGGATGGCTGAACAAGGCCATTGGCCTACTAAGACAAAGTGGGGAGGGGTAGAGGGGAGAGGTGGGGATTACAGGTATAGTGAAAGCAGAGGCTGTAGACACTGAAAGGAAATTTACAATCTTTCCAATTTGACTTAGATGGCTGCCAATGAGATGGCTGTGATGGGGCTAGAAATAGTCACATTGTCAATAAAATAGGATTTAGCACCTAATTTGGACCAGGTGCTTTTCAAATACTGCTCACTTCTTCCCACATAGGCATCTAATTCTCATGTTAGGGAGAAGAAAATTGAGACTCAGTGATTAAACTAACCCAATGTTATAGCACTAGTATATGGTGAACCTGGGATTTGATACTAGGTCTATCTGGCTTCAAAGACTAAATTCTTCCCACTGTATTACATGATTTTATTAACTATATTCTCAAGGAAGACAGTGGTTGCTGCCTGAAAGCACTCTAGAACCTTAGGAAATAAATCTGAAAGTTTGAGAAAGAATGAAAACCTATGGTTTCAAGATATGTGCCTAGATGGTAATATCAATAATAATGACAATAACAATTATAATGAAGACCATTTATTAATCACATATTTATTGTGGAATATAGGCCAACTGGTGTGACATATACTTTCTATCATATCAGCCTAACAGGACCACAAAAAAAGGCATTATTCTTATTTAACCATTTGAAAACTAGGGCTTAGAGAGTATAAATAATTTGCCTAAAATATTCAGCATGGAAATATGGACAGGTCATTCAATCTCAGATTTATCAGATATCAAACCCATGTTTCTAACCACCATAGTATATTTTTTCTAGCAGAGCATAATTTGACCCAAAAAAAGACATCTGCTCCTCATTAAAGAGCAGAAGATTGGATTTGTAATTTCCCAAAAGCTTTTGGATAAATGTCCCTAATCAGATGACCAAAAGTGAATACAGAAACTAGAATACCAACCAATGAATTTAAAAAGACAGCTGCCTGCTCGGCTGGCATGGCTCACTGGTTGAGTGTTGACCTATGAACCAGGAGATCACAATTCCATTCCCGGTCAGAGCACATGCCTCGTTGCAGGCTTGATCCCCAGTGTGGGGCATGCAGGAGGTAGCCGATCAATGATTCTCTCTCATCATTGATGTTTCTCTCTCTCTCTCTCCCTCTCCCTTCCACTCTGAAATCAATAAAATATTTTAATAAATAAATAAATAAAAAGACATCTGCTTATGAAGTGAATTTCTTGGGGCTCCAGGTCAGACCCTGGTCAATGTTTTTGATGGACTACCTAATTTCAGCCAATATCGGAAAGTTTAAAGCACCTATGGTACATATCCATTGGAAATAATAGTATTTAGCCGATGAAATAAGTTCATGAAAAGCATATGTTATAATATTTGAAAGAACATAATAAAAAAATTCTATACACACGTTTACAATTATTTGCAAAAAATACAGACCACTGTTTTAAACCTGGAAGTTTGTGCCCATAGTTTGAATGCAGGCCAGATCTTTAGCAAAATTGTAAAAGAGATCATATTTTCCTAGAGAAGAAAGTACAAACCTCAAGGAATTATAATTATTACATCCATCTAAGTTATTCAATATGACACAACAAACTTATATAAAGTGCTTGGCATAAATCATACACACACACACACACACACACACACACACACACTGCTGACTGAAGCCTACAAGAACTGCCCTTACCTAGCTCAGGAGTAATAAATTCAAATACTGTCAGCTCTAAGGTATGAACTAATATTTCAATTTCTCTCCAAGAGGGTTAGACCTGGGAAAGAAAGAAAAGTCACAAGCTCAACCCTGAAGTGGGAAGGAGGTACACTCTCTCTTTTAAACCAGATCCAGCCAACAACAAAGGTATCCATTTTTACCAGCCAGGCTGGGAACCCAGGAGACCAAGGTCACAAATTTCCAGTGAGGGACAAGGAACAATTTGGGAGTAATTACTGCATTTCCTTAACCATTCCCAGTGGAGATGTGCCTTAGCCATATACTAAAGACAGTCAACTCCTTTGGGAATATAAATGAGAACTTTCATATTTGCAGGTTCATTTTTTATAAAGAATTTTCACATCTGTGAGCTCATTTAACCCTCACAATAATTCTTGAGTTAGATAGATTTTCCCCATTGTATTGCTTTTGAGAGTGAGTCAAAAGAAAATTACCAAATGAGGATTCAAACCCAAACACATTAGCTTCAAACATAAAGTCTAGTTCCATTGCACCATGAAGCCTCCCTTGTAACAGTGGGCTCTGTAGCATATGGACTTCTTCCTTCTCATATTCAATCTGGAACTGGGAGAAGAGCTGCTGCTAATCCCTGGGGAATAAAACATGTATCAAGGAATAGTTGGGTTTCTGTTTCTCAGAAATATAGATTTTTTTTCTTCCTGCAGAAATATCTGAATGCATGCAGGGATATTTTTTGACAGTTATGACACATAATAATAGTTGGTACATCCTCAGGTTTCAAAATCTATTCTTTAACCATAAGAATGAGTGTGAGAAGCCTCTGAAACCTACTTCATTAATACTGGCAAATACAGAGGAGAGTAACAGAATCAAGGGGAGGCGATAGCATTTTATTCATTGTTTTTCAATAATTCATTCATTCATTCATTTACTCGTTCGTTAAAATAGTGTGTACCTATTATGTAGCAAGAATTTTGTGAGTACTGTGAGTCTATATTTGAAAACACAGGGTTGTTTTTTCTTTCAAAGAGCCCAATCTAATGAGCAGGACAGACAAAGCAGTGCGTGCTATGGGAGCAAAGAGGTGGGTTATCAACCCCAAATTTAAGGGGTCAAGCAGGTAGGCTTGTAAGATATTACTCATAAGCAGACACTCAAGGCAACCAAAACAAGTAAAAGGTGAGTGGACTGTGTAGAAGAAGGACATTGGGAAGGGAGAAAAATTATCACCCAGGTAATGAAGCTAACTCCACAGGGAACACTAGAATCCAACCTCAAATCTGTCCACCCCAGCAGTGAGTGCACTGAGGTGTTTATGTGCCATCTCCTGTCTGTATTTAACAGAGGACAACTAGGGGTGGTAGTAGAGGGTGAAGAGTATTTCTGGCACTTCTGGCCGGCTGAATGTATAGGCAAATTGAGCTTCAGTGGCCAGAGAAAGTCCTCAAAGAAGTAAAAACAGTGGTCATTGGGGTTCTAGCCAGGATGCACTGAAATGGTAAGATAAACAAGTATGAGCTGGGAATTTGCCTCCTGCACTGTTCAGACCCTCTCACGTCCTGTGACAGGTTCTCCAAGATGGTGGCCATAGGTGCGAACTGAGGGATAGACATCGATGCAACATAGGTAGATGACATGAGGGTCCAGGCTACCTGGTTCTGAAATTTACTTTGGCTCTATCTACTAAGGCTTAATATCAAATTTGCTGCTGGGGGCTACTGACCTTATGACTTTTTGTGCCAGCCAGCACTTAGCTCCAATCACTTGATGGCCCACAGGTAGGCATTTGGACTCTCTACCGCCCAGTAGCTTGGCAGCAGCTCCTACCTCCAGAAGCGCAGCATTGAAGCTCTTCTAATTGAGTCTGTTGGAGGCTCCATGGGGTGCCATTATCTACCGTGGATACTTCCAGCACTATTCTGCCAACTTAGATGACCCTTGGACCATAGTTTGAACCAGCCGCAGAGCCCTCTATTGCTCTATATCCTACTTAAAGCTGGCAGTCTATCAAGTCATTTGACAAATTGGTGAAATCAGTGTTCCAGGTGTGGTAGTAGTATGTCTCCAAAATCTGAAGAGGCCTACAAAGTGCTGTGAAAGGTGCGATAACTTGTCTTTTGCTTTCCAGGTAGAATCCTCTCTTTCATCTATCCCATTGTAAGGTCTTCTGTGTCTATCCCGCACAGCCTGCCACAGGTCTTGTCTCTGACATTAAGCATGTCAGATCTTGCTCCAAAGTGTCTCCACCCTGACTCATTACTCAATCTGTCCAACCCACACACACACACCTTTGTCTGTGCATTGCCATCTGCTCCTGTCTGTACTGCTTGCTTACATTGCTTCCTATGTCTAGTACCTAAGTTCCCTAAATCCTGTACCCAAGCCTTTTTGTCTGCTTGGCCTACCTACTAGCCCCACCATGTCTTCTCCAGGGCATGTCTAGTGTGTCTTTCCCAGGGAATCCAGTGCTTATAGCCAATCTAGCTTTTTTGTCTGCTTGGCCTACCTACTAGCCCCACCATGTCCTCTCCAGGGCATGTCTGGTATGTCTTTCTCGGGGAATCCAGTGCCTATATGGTATAGCCAATCTAGCTGATGGCCCACTTTGAGTTTGCTAAGCTGCTACTGGCTAATATTCGGGGAATTTTCTTCTCTGGCTTTTGCCTCAAATGCTGTTGGACTTCAACAATTCTGAGTTGACAGTCTCTCCCAAGTCCTCTGCTCCGAGGTCTAATACTTGTGGCAGTAATATAGTCATCACAGCTAGAAAGAAGCTCTGCAGGGAGAAGCTATGCTGTATTGACTACCTTTCAAACCCAGACATCAAAAAGGGCAAAATAAATACCCAAAGAGGATTATCTCAAGCTATAAATACTTATTTGTTGTCCTATATATCTCACCCCTAAGAATCACTAATGATACAACAAATTATCATCTTCTCAAACGGTCAATTTCAAAGAACCTGAAGCTTTTCAATTTTAAGAGTCAAATTTTTATGGGTTGCGTGTGTTGACTTTTTTTTCCTATTTGCAAGTTTGCTTTCTTTGTGGGTTATTTTTTGCCTATTTTCAGCCTCCTTTCCTTCCTTCCTTCATTCGTTTTTCTTGCTTGAAAACTGTTTTCATTTGATGTAACCAAATCTAAATTTGTCAATAAAGCAATAAAACTTCCAAAAAAAAAGGTAATTATCCCTGTGTCTCCCCACTTTGCATTTAATAATTATCACTAGAGAGAGAAAATACAAGGTTACCTGGTGGGTAGGTACCCAATGAGATCCCTTTGAGTGGGATATGGTTCTACCTAAATTCTTACAGGCCATTTAGTCATTTGGCTTTCTGTTTGGAACTGGTTGGAGCCAGTCATTCTTTTTTTAACCTCTCTGGAGTTTAACCTATGGGAAAGCAGGACCTGGGACAGAAGGAAGATTAATGGCGCCTTAAGAGCTTTCTCTGTAGGCTCATTCTCTAAAGTTCTCAGCACAAACATCCCTCCCACAGGACATGTTTCTAAAAGAATCAAGGGGGAAATTGGACAATTAATCCAAGTTGATGCATGTCTTCAACAGGAAATTACAAGTTCTGCTCCCTACCCCCTAGGGTTCTCTCCTGGGCTAGTTATACTCTTCAATTTATAGCTCTGGAACTAATCAACAGAAGTGAAAATCTGAACTTGTAGCTTCTCTTTTTGATGCCCAAGAATGTCTAGGACCTTGGAAGCTGATATATAGGTCTCCTAAAGAGAATCTCCACCAGATACACCCACCAAACATTGGATTATAAATGCAGGTATGGTCAGTATTACAAATGGAATGGGTATTTTTTTCTCAGCAATATATGAGTTTATATATGGGTATAGAAGAGGAAGAATCAGAAATATTATTTTGGCATGGAAGGGGAAAGAATGAAAAAGGGGTAAGGGAAGAGAAGGGAAGGGAAGGGAAGGGAAGGGAAGGGAAGGGAAGAAACATGGGGTGACAGGAGAATGAAGATACAGAGGCAGTGGGTGAGATGGAAGGAAGGAGAGAATGAGAGAGAGAAAGATAAAGTGAAGGGATAGACAGGAAGAGAGAAAGAGATGAAAAGAAAGAAAAGTGACTCAAGAGATAAAGACAGAGACACAGTGAAGCAGAGTCTTTCGGAAGGAATCTCCACTTGCTGGATCCTAACATAGAAAACCAGGTCTGGACAGTCCAGGATTTAAGCATTCTGAAACTGTTCAGGTGGGTAAGCCAGGAGCTTAAGGCCAGCTGCTTACACTTTCAAACTATCTCCCTCCCTGCAGGAGGAAGAATGAATTAACATAATCCAGAGTTTCTCAGGGATCCTTTAAAAATTGACATAAATAAAAATATATGTATATTGATGAGTCTTCTTTAAGGAATACAGTACTATTCTTTGTAACCTTTTACTTAAAATTTTGCTTCTCATATGAAATTTAAAAATGAGTACTGAAGTCAAATCTTCTAAAAGTTGCCATGCCCTAGTTGATGGTTTGGAGCACTCACCACAGAGTATCCTTGGGGCAATAATGTGGCTGAGACATCAGGTCCCCGATGCCACAGATACACAAATTCTGTTTTGTCAGTGAACTAAGAAAAGCTGGCTCACATTAACATACCTCATAGACAATTTTTCTAATTTCCTTATGTGCCAACATATAAGGAATATATGAAACACAGGTTAAGTTTCCCAGTTTCTGAAACAAAACATACATATTTTTCATATGACAGCTAAAAATCATTACTACAGAGTCCTTAATATTCTCAACCGTATATATGCATAACCCATGGACACAGACAATAAATAGTGTGGTGAAGGCCTGGGGTGGGGGGGCGGGGTGAGCTAGAAGGAGTCAATGGGGGAGGAAAGAGGGACATACGTAATACTTTCAACAATAAAGATTGGTTTTAATATTCTCAACAATTCTTCATCCCCAGCAGACAGAGGAGGACCATGAGGAGAGAGAACCAAAGCAGCGTGTCCCAGTTCCTCCTCCTGGGGCTCCCCATCCCACCAGGGCAGCAGGGCGTGTTCTTCACCCTGTTCCTGGGCATGTACCTGATCACGGTGCTGGGCAACCTGCTCATCATCCTGCTCATCAGGCTGGACTCTCGCCTGCACACGCCCATGTACTTCTTCCTCAGCCACTTGGCCTTCACTGATGTCTGCTTTTCATCTGTCACTGTCCCTAAGATGCTCAAGGACATGCACACTAAGTATAAATTCATCCCCTATGCAGGGTGTATTTCACAGATGTATTTCTTCATATTTTTTACTGACCTGGACAGCTTCCTTATTACATCAATGGCTTATGACCGATATGTTGCCATCTGTCACCCTCTTCAGTACACCACCATCATGAGGAGAGAGCTGTGTGTTTTACTAGTGGCTGTGTCCTGGATCCTGTCCTGTGCCAGCTCCCTTTCCCACACCCTCCTCCTGACCCAGTTATCCTTCTGTGCTAACACCATTCCCCATTTCTTCTGTGACCTTGGGGCCCTGCTCAAGCTGTCCTGCTCAGACATCTCTCTCAATGAGTTGGTCATGTTCACAGTAGGGGTGGTGGTCATTACTCTGCCATTTATATGTATCCTGGTATCTTATGGCTACATTGGGGCCACCATCCTGAGGGTCCCTTCAACCAAGGGGATCTGTAAAGCATTGTCCACATGTGGGTCCCACCTCTCTGTAGTGTCTCTATATTATGGGGCAATATTTGGGCAGTACCTTTTCCCAACATTAAGCAATTTCATTGACAAGGACATCATTGTGGCTCTCATGTACACGGTGGTCACACCCATGTTGAACCCCTTTATCTACAGCCTTAGGAACAGGGCCATGAAAAAGGCCCTTGGGAAACTTTTCAGTAAAGTAACATTTTTCTCACAGTAATATCTGTGACTTTTATTTAAATCAGAAACTCATTTTTGTTGATCTCACAGATCTGATTTTTCATTTGAGTATGTCTGAAAATTTTAAGGTCTCTGGAGACATAAGCCCTAAGATAAATGATGGCATATTGGATGTACTTGGTAAATATTTGTTGACCAGAACTTCATTATCTTATTAACAATGCTCTCCTTTATTAGTAACTTTTGATTAGCAAGTGTTAGATCAATTTTATTACTGATTTCTGCAACTTGGAGGCAGAAGAGATATAATAATATGTAGTTTGGTTATCTGTTATTAGAAGAGATTTTTTGGAAGCTCTTATATTTTGAGACCATAATCTCAAACTTTAACCCAAGAATCTAAAGGATTAGCTACATTATTTCTCTACACAATCTTATGCAAAATAAATAGGTTTTCTTTTCATCTTTATGGGCCTATTGAAAGCAAAGAATCCAAACTACTTGTCACTTATATAAGAAGAAATGTATTACTCTCCACCAATGATATAAAATGTTCTAACTCTGAAGATGAAGGTCCCTTTAGGAGATCAAGACTGGCCACAGGCCCCCCTTTGCCAGTACTGTGTGGTTGATATTGCTTAGCCCCCATACACAATAATTAATGAAAGCATGCTTCATGTTGTCATCCTTTGTAGATACATATGATCACATTACAGTGCATACTCTCTGCACACATCATCACTTTCCTACAAACACCACTCCAGTTCCAGCACTGACTATCCTTCATGGACATCCTGCCTTCCCAAATGAAGAAAGAAAGCAAAGCTGCCCAAGGTTTAGTGTGCACAAGAATTCCTGGAGAACTTGCTAAAACACAGGTTCCTGAAATCTACCACCACGAAGTCCAACTCAGTAGTTCTGGGATGGGGGCCCCAGATTTGCACTTATCATGCCCCCACATGATGCTG
Source organism: Myotis brandtii (assembly GCF_000412655.1). Taxonomy (NCBI): domain Eukaryota; kingdom Metazoa; phylum Chordata; class Mammalia; order Chiroptera; family Vespertilionidae; genus Myotis; species Myotis brandtii. Next base: position 75,806 of record NW_005367140.1, on the reverse strand, counting down.
ATGCTGCAGATCTGTGAACTCTGATTGGAAGAGCCTGGTGTAAAGAATTAAATTATGGAGGTATGGGATGCAAAATTATAACACCTTACATGAACTCTGGGAGTGGGGAGAGTGAAACAAGGGAATACTTAAATTATGTTAGTAATAGAGAAATCTCTGGTTCATGATGGTATTTTCAGATTGATTCTGCCTGCAGTACATTTCTTTTCCAATCTCTAATGGCTCTTTCCTGAGCTATTAGATTTTCTTTTGTCTTTCATATATAACATAGATATATCAGATACTATATATCATGCTTTGTATCATCACAGCAGACTATATGTTCCATGCAAATGAAGCCAAAGCTTTGAAAAAATCACAACCTATATCCATTAGTGGCTTTTTGTTTTTATGAAGCCTTGTGGGATTTCAGTTACACTTGTAATCTTGCTAATGTCACTCAAGCATATTTTGATATTTTAACTGAGAATTATTTCACACACGATGCACAATAAAATGTACATTTGTTATAAGGCACTGTTGATTTCCAAGTACCTATATCTATATCCACAAAGGGACACTTGAGTTCTTGACAAGGCACTGAACAATTTTATGTTATAAGATGTCATTCATGTCTAAAAGTCCTCATTTGACTTGCCATGCTCCTTGACATAGTCCACAATATAGCATTTGCCATGAGTCCCATCCATATTATTGTTATTATGGGCATCAAGTTTTCACCCCACTCTTTTCATCTCTTTTTTGTCTGCCGTATGCAAAATGCAATATGTTTACCCAATTTTATACCTAAATATAGGATTTATTACTACATAATCAGCAAGTAGAGTGACATTTAAGGCTCTGGTGATGCCCCAAACTCTAGTTAACCCATGAACCAAGAGGTCACAGTTCGATTCCTGGTCAAGGCATATGCCCGGTTGCAGACTCGATCCCCAGTGTGGGGCATACAGGAGGCAGCCGATCAATGATTCTCTCTCATCATTTATGTTTCTGTCTTTCTCTCTCTCAAACCCTTCTTCTTTGAATTCAATTAAAAAAATATTTTAAAAGAAGAATGAAATCTTTCATTTGCAAAAGTATGGAAGGACCTAGAGGATATGTGCTAAGTGAAATAAGGTGGTCAGAGAAAAACAAGTATCATCTGATTTCACTTATATGTAGAATCTAAAAAACAATATAACAAACAAAATAGAAACAGATACAGAGAACAGTCTGATGCCTGATGAGAGGGAGGTTGCAGGGCAGGGTGAAAAAGGGTAAGGGATTGAGATGTACAAATTGGTAGTTACAAAATAGTCATGGGATGTAAAGCACAGCATAGGAAATATAGTCAATAATCTATATATATATAAGCCTAAGAGACCGTTATAACCAAACGACCAGAACAACCGGTCAACCAGTCACTGTGATGCTCACTGACCACCTGGGGGCAGACGCTCAACACAGGAGCTGCCCCCTGGTGGTCAGTGCGCTCCCACAGGGGTAGTGTCACTCAGCCAGAAGCCAGGCTCATGGCTGGCGAATGCAGCTGCAGTGGCGGGAGCCTCTCCCGACTCCACAGCAGTGCTATTGAGCTGTGGCACCCAGCCCCTTGGAGGATGTCCGACTGCTGGGACCCCACCCCCCTGGTGCATGAATCTGTGCACCAGGCCTCTAGTATTGTAATAATTATGTATGGTGTCAGGTGAGTACTGGAAATATCAGGGGAACACTTTCTAACATATATGATTGTCTAACGGTTAGTGGTTCTCAACCTTCCTAATGCCGCGACCCTTTAAAACAGTTCCTCATGTTGTGGTGACCCCCAACCATGAAATTATTTTTGTTGCTACTTCATAACTGTAATTTTGCTACTGTTATGAATCGTAATGTAAATATCTGATATGCTATATGTGTTTTTCCGATGGTCGAGACCCACAGGTTGAGAACCGCTGGATAGTGTACACCTGAAACTAATACAAAATAATACTGAATGTAAACTGTAATTGAAAAAAATTTTTAAGAAAATCTGGCTCATAATTTGATCATAAAAATTTGAGGGGCAGAGCCCTAGTACAAAATAATACTGAATGTAAACTGTAATTAAAAAAAATTTTTTTAAGAAAATCTGGCTTATAATTTGATCATAAGAATTTGGGGGGCAGAGCCCTAAGTCTCCTATTCTAAATTCAGGGTTCTGAAAGAGAAAGGGTGGAAATGTGAGACCTATCATTGGGACATTTAGATAGAGTTATTTGAATCTCATACTCCTTTAAATCCTACAGATGAGTGGAAGCATTCCACTTTCCCTTGGCAGACAAGAGCAGAGGCCCACTGCCTGATTGCCATGAAAAGGTTCTGTGATAGATTTAGCACTTGGCTACAAATTCTTTCTCTCTGATTCTGCATCCTTGAGATGTGACTTGGTATCTCCTCCAAAGAGGTAAAATTTGCAACCCTAGAATATGGATTGGCCTTACATCTTCCTTTTGCCAATAGGGTAACAGCAAATTTAACACAAGCAAGGTTTTGAAAAGTGTTTGTTTTCTTGCTGTTCTTGGAACAGTGGTAACATGTGAACATGCCTTGGCCAGCCTGTCCTATGATGAAAGGCATGTGATCCTGTATGACTCCCATTGTTTCAGTTTAAAAGCAGCCAGGCTCCAGGAGCACTGTCACCCAGTCGATGGACTGCTGACTGCAAACACATCAGTGAGCCTCCAAAGCCACTAAGAGAATTACCCAGCTGAGCTGGATCTAAACAGCTAACCCATGGAAAAGAAAACTAAGTAAATGGTGGTATTTTCTAAACACTAATTTTGGAGTTGTTCTGGAGCATTTGATAAATGAAAAAGTTCTCCCCTGAGGTGGATGATGTGCAAGGTGATGTTTGCCTTCTTAAAATGCCTGCCTCCCTCCCTCATTTCTCTAGATTCATAACTTGAAACAGATTTCAGCATAGTCCCAACAGGGGACAACAGTCCTGGCTATATGAATAGTTACCTGATTCATCAAAAGGGGGGCAGATTTGGCTAAAACATCCCACTAATAACTGGCTGAATAAATACAAGTGGAGGTGGATCCTCAGGGTGCTGGACAAGGAAGTAATGGAACATAAGGCTCATAAGGCTAGATAGAGTACATTTGTTTGATGTGGGAGCCTTCTCATATGAGGAACACCTAGAACGAGTTCTTCTACACAGCTGGGATCATTGACAGGCTTGGAAATGATGGCAGCCTACAATAAATGAAATGCAGATGCTAGAACCCCTTGGCAAAGTATTGAAGAAGAGGTCAGAATCTTAGGTACATGGCCATATGAGAATGCATTTATTATAGGAGACCAGAGAATCCACCAGCTACTGTGTTCCCCAAGAAGGGACAGAAGATTCTTCCTTCACTAAAGCAATAAAGAATTCAGTGATTCTGAGGACATCAGAATCACTGAAAAGTTGACTGATGATCTCTTCCCTAGGACAGACTGATAGGAAATGCTAAAATGGAGCTTGGCTCTTTGGTGTCAACAGGAATAAAATTTCCTGAGGCATCAGAGGCCCAGGAGGCAGCACTTAACCATCAAGGTATGTGACTGAAAATGGCAAAATACCAAAATGTGCAACAAGGCCAGATCTCCTATAGAGATCTGTTGTATTGGCTAATACACTGTGGTATTTCTAAGGCTGAGGTAGAGGAGAAGCCAATGAGGGTATTGCTTTAATTATATAATAAAAAAATTAAAAATAGTACGTGGCAAGCTGATGGTAGCTTTTGCAAAAAAAAAAAAATCATGATCCATCACCCAGTTTTAAACTTGAATCAAAGTTTAAGGGTGCAGCAAGCCATCATACAATGGAACTATAGGGTGTCCCCAAGAAATGTATACACACACTTTGAATACTTATAAAGGCAGTGTTTACTAAAAGGCATTTGATTTTCAAAATTGAACTATCAGCTGTTACAATGTGTATACATTTTTTTTTTGAAACATCTTGTATTTGGGATTAGCCTCAAGCAGATCCAGAGAGCACCATGATAGGGATGATCAGCCCAGATCCCCATGTCCTTTACCTTGGTTTCAGTTTCCTTTCACTCAGCTCACAACACTGGCCTGTTAGAGTGGAAAACACTTCAACCTGGTTCATGGATAAAATCATGACTCAAGAGCGAAAGTGGAATGGACAGATACTGTCAAGAATGTGTACTGCAATATACAACCCCACCCAAGAGTGACTCTAAAGAACAGCAGTGAAGAGAAATCCTTCCAGAGGGCAGAACAGTATGCAATCTATCTGCTTATCTGTTTTGAATGGGAGTAGAAGCGCAAAGATAAGGATATAAATAGACTCTTTGGCAGTGACAAATGCCTCACTCTGATATTATTGTTAACATAATTTAAAATAATGCATAATAGTGAAATAAATGTTATTCAGAGGTAGAAAGTGTATAGCAAGTCCCAAGGATTTTTCTGGACAGAGAATTACAGCAGACAAAGAATTAAAAACTGAACTAGGTGTAAAAGGATTAAGCCAGGATTGAGTATT
>NW_005367140.1:28029-71194 GCF_000412655.1 Myotis brandtii | reverse complement strand
TTTTTATCTTACTAATTGTTACTAGGGTAAACCATTCACCAGATATTTTCATACCTTATTTCATCTGTCCTTTTGCTGCCAGGAAGAAAATCCCACAACAGTATTCTCAAACCTGGTTGCACTAGAGTTACCAGTTTTATCATTTTGTTTTTATGAAAGACACTAGGATCTCTTTTCTAGAGAGTTCTGAAACCCTAGGAAATACTAATCTGCAGCCAGAATTCAAAAGCATTGACAATAGAGAGAGAGAGAGCCACAAAGAACAGAATTGACCAAGAGACTTTATGGAAACTGAACTGGTAAAGAAAGGCAAGACCCACCTTCAGAGAGATAAACACTGCAAACATTTCCAAAGTTGGACTGCAATGGCTCCAAGAACAAGCATGACCCTCTGTAACTAGCCTGTCCCTATGGAATCTTTCTTCATTAATTCAAATGAGCTCACAGGTTAAACCTCAACAAAATGTCACCTCATGGGTAAAACTGTACCTGACAATTTTTTTTTCTTCCTTTTGTGCTCCAACACTTGTTATGGAAACTATCATCATCTGATTTGATTAACAATAAACAGAACATGTTTCTACCATGTATAAACATGGACAGTATCTTACTCATTTGCACATTTTGTCAATAGTGTATAGCATAGTACCTGGCACATGGTAGGCATCAACATATACATATTAGCTTTAATATGAATAATCCTCTTAGTACAAACATTAGCATTGAGCATCAGGATATGCAAGCATGTAAGAGTGTGGACTCCAGAGTCAGACAAGAAACAAATTTCAACTTTCCCTTCCTACTTATAGCATAGTTTCCCCATCTGTAAAATAGTTTCCCCATAGTACCATATCCAAGATGATTATAATGAGGGAACTACTAGTAAATGGCATAATACATTTAGAGAGATAAGAAAGTGGAACAAAGTAAATATTAAGCTTTATGGAGAAATCATCATGATTGGACATATATTGTCATTAATTGCAACTATAAGTGCAACTACATAGCACATGGGGAGGTGGATTCAGTATCCCCTCTGCCTAACACAGTATCTGGCAAATGAGAGAGATTAATAAATGTTGATTTGCATGTTAAAAAATTCACACTTAATTAAGACAGTAAATAAATGAAGTTTTAATTGACCTTTACCCCCATCTAGCTGAGATCACCATTCAAACCAAGGAAATACTGACAACATTTATCATAGGATATGTCCTTTATGAAATATGCTGACTACATACATTGTAGGATTTGGGGGGTTTAAGAGAATGATTTCTAGATCACTTTTCTCTAAAAGCTAAGTAAATGTGATAGAGGATCATATTTCTTCACAAACACAGGATTTCTTCAGAGTGTAATGTCAAAATACAGATACAAGACTAGAGTCCCTGGGAAGACAGTTGTGAATTCCAAAAAGTCTTCTCAGTGCAGTCTTCATGTCATTGTTCCTGAGGCTGTAAATGAAGGGGTTGAGCATGGGAGTCACCACTGTGTAAAATACAGCTGCAACCTTGTCCTTCCCCCCTGAGTGTGATGAAGGTGGGCACAGATAGACACCGATTGCTGTACCATAGAACAAGAAGACCACAGTGAGGTGCGACCCACAAGTGGAGAAGGCCTTTTGCCTGCCAGAGGCAGATGGGACCCTGAGGATAGAGGAGATGATGTGTGCATATGACAGGATAATCAGGAAGAGAGGGCCAGTAAGTATCATGGAGGCCACAGTGAACAAGGCTACCTGGTTGGTGCTGGTGTCTGAGCAAGAGAGCTGCAGCAGAGGGACCATGTCACAGTAGAAGTGATGGATGGTGTTGCCTGCACAGAAAGAAAGCCTAGCCATGAGCAGGGTGTGTAAGAGGGCAGCGAGGATGGTGAGAACCCAGCATGCTATGAGAAAAAGCACGCACACAAGAGGACTCATGAGTGTGGAGTAGTGCAGAGGCTTGCAGATGGCCACATAGCGATCATAAGCCATCACCCCCAAGAGGAAGTCGTCCAGTGCCCCGAATATCATGAAAAACTGCATCTGGGTCAAGCAACCCCCATATGATATGGTCTGACTCTGTGTCTGGATGTTCACCAGCATCTTGGGGATTGTGGTGGAAGAAAAGCAGGCATCGGCAAATGAGAGGTTGGCCAGGAAGAAGTACATGGGGGTGTGAAGGTGAGGGTCAAAGCTGATGGCCAGGATGATGAGCAGGTTCCCCAAAACAGTGACCAGGTACATGCCCAGGAAGATGCCAAACAGGAGAGGCTGCTGCGCTGGGCTCTCAGAGAGACCCAAGAGGAGGAATTCAGTGACACTGGACTGGTTAATTCTGTCCATGCCACCACTCTTTCTAGGAAGAGAAAAGAGATACAGGAAACTGGCACAAAAAGTAACACTTGTGGTCCTCAATGATAGAGTCATATTTTATTCAGTAGATTAGACTATAAAGGTCCCTAGACCCTCCCTCCTGGATCTCCCCTAATTCTTCCCTACTCTTCAGTTTAGCTCAGGGGTGGGCAAACTTTTTGACTCGAGGGCCACAATGGGTTCTTAAACTGGACCGGAGGGCCGGAACAAAAGCATGGATGGAGTGTTTGTGTGAACTAATATAAATTCAAAGTAAACATCATTAAATAAAAGGGTACGGTCTTTTTTTTTTTTTTTTAGTTTTATTCATTTCAGAGGGGCCGGATCCTACACAAGGCTCAATGATATTCAGTCACTCTCACAAAGTCACAAAGAGAAAATACAGCATTTCCCACGTCCTTAAACACCCTGCATCACGGCCACCTCTGAGCTGAACCTCTTCCTCTGCAGGAGGCAGACGTAGGTGACTGGGTTCCCACTGCTCACCTCAGGATGTCTGGGACAGTGCACAGGGTTGCTGACTGCGATCGTTGTGGGTCTCAGGGGAAAAACACAGCCCTGCCTGCCCCTTTCTTGCACCACTCACCATATTGCTCTGGCCCAAACAGCATGCACCCGCAAAGGAGCCCACACTGTTCCTGGGTTCCCACTTTGGTCTCAGAGGACCATGCTTCAAGCACACAGGGCTCTTCGTAGCCTATAGCAGTCGAGAAGATTGAAAGGACCTGGTGAGGCTGGTTTCACTGAGCCAGCTGGAGAACAGCAACCCTGACTGCAGTGATGGGTGTTAGACATCCTTTGTGCACCTTGTCATGGGAGTATTTCTAGGTTCAGGGCCTCTGGAGTATGATTCCCCTGGCTGATCCTCAGAGACAAACATGAAGTAATTGCTCTAGCTTCATACTCTGGCTCCCTAGGCCAGGCTCACCCAGGAGCATGGGAGGAGTGCAGAGCATACTGGGGAGGTTTGCATTTGATCAGTTTTGTGCCCAGGGATGAGTGTCTTTGATCTCAGGGCAGTGGTTGCTCTGGGGTATCTCCTCGGAAAGCTGGAAACGAGGGCAGAAGTAGGTCAGGACAGGAGGTAGAACAGCAAACTGACTCCAAACCTGGCCAAAAGGCTTTCTGGCCCCACTACCTTGAGGTAGAGGAAGTTGTTTGATTTCTCTAAGCATCTGGATTTCAGGTTGTTGCTAAATGGGTCATTAGCTTAGGCTGCTGGTTCCTACCCACCAAAACAGTCCTTGAGAAATTAAGGTAAACAAAATAATCTAGGAAATATAACAGTAATATTAAAACCGAGAAACCCATGAGGGAAAGGAAGACAGTTATGAGCTGGAATAGAATGTAGGGCAGAAAGCTAGGTTGAGAATTGGTCTAGGGAAGAGGTCTATTGCTGCTCTGTGAGAGGACGTTGTGGGGGAAATTAATTCAAAGACCCTGACTCTAAGGAATATTGGGTGGGGAGATGAACCATGGTTGTCTTGTGGCACAAACAATTATGAAAAGTGGCCCTGATGGCTTCTTATCCTGACTCCTCCTGTGGGGACAGAGGACACCATGACCCTGCTGGCTTATTATAAAAGGACTAGCAGTGACTGTGGGTCCTCTTAAATGCTAAAGCTACCCTACTACCAGCCTATGTCCTGGGTCTGTAAAGCCAATAAGGTAGCAACGATGGGGGATTTCCCTAATCCTACTGATACAGATTGGGACTGCCTGGAAGAGGAAGCTTACCACCATGAACTGGGTGGAGAAGACCCACCCCTTAAAGTATGTCCTATAACAACTCAAAAACAACAATACATGGTAAGAAACTGAAACAGAGGTCCAAGATTTGACTTGATTGGAAATTCCAAATTTATTAAAGATTTTATGCAATTAGCAGATGAAAAGTTGTGCTAACTGGCTCTCCCTATATTTCCTGCTATTTGCTAAGTTCCTAAGTCTGGATCCAGTTGCATTTGGAGACAGAAGAGAGAGAGACACCAGAAAAGAAAGAATCTGGGCCTCACCCTTATAATTCAGGCTCAGAATTACCTTTAACTTCTGCCAAGATGTGCCAACTGGCTTGCATATCTTGTGATCCTCAAATGAATATTGAATTCCCTCTGATTATCAAGTAATAACAGGATCCATTAGACTTATGGAAATGGGTGTGCAATGTCCACCCACCCCAATATTCCCAGGCTCATCTCCAATCTTTTCTCTGCTCCACTGGGTATTCATGGCATGAAAAATAGCCCATGCTGCTGCTGCAGTCATTAATGCATATGCCTCTCCACATGGGAAACTTGAGAAGAGGGCATCAATTATTGAGGAAAACTGGTATGATACAATGGATATATCACTTTGCCGAGCACCCCAATAGACAGGAAGCACTAGCCAGTCCTGAGCAGATTATCACTAACACTTAGACCTGGCAGTTATTCCTCTGGGAGCACCAGCAAATTCTAAGTCTTCCCTACTCCCTTTACTTAGTCAAGCTCTTTGGAGGGCTGCTACTTTTTAATCCTTCGACTGAATATCCCCAATCAAGGATGGAATATAAGGGTCAGCACAATTGGCCAAACCCCAGGCAGTCATTGTGGCATTGGAAGATGCCCCAGGAAATGGCTGGCCCCAATTACACATCTTCAGCAATTAGCATTGTGATTTGGTCCGGCCAATGACAACAATTTCTCATTCAGGGTTGCTCTCTTTGGGGTAAAGAACTATGGGAAGTCCTTTCTCTCAAATATCTGAGAGAAAGGGAAGTTTGCCTACAAAAGAACAGTAGTCATTCACATCAGACTTTTTTTGTTAATTTTTTTATATTGATTTCAGATAGGAAGGGAGAGGGATAGAGAGGTAGAAACTTCAATGATCAGAGAGAATCATTGATCAGCTGCCTCCTGAACGCCCCACACTGGGGATCGAACCCACAACCTGGGCATGTGCCCTGACCGGGAATCGAACCATGACCTCCTGGTTCATAGGTCGATGCTCAACCACTAAGCCATGCCAACCAGGCACAACAAACTTCTTAATAACTACAGTGAATGTAAAAAGACACTGCAATTTTTTAATGCATAAGAGGGATATAACTTTGAACTCATAATTTTATATCCAGCAAGTTGCCATTCAAATGTAGAGACATATTACAAATATTCTTAAGATACATAAAGAGTCGGAAGGTTTGCCACACAAAGAGACTCATGGAAGAAACACTTAAATGAAAAGATAAACATTTTTAGGAAATAAGATATATGGAAATGAAAAATAGTCAAATATCTTGATAAAATTCTTGATTTTTTAAATACTTAAACTAAAAGAAAATGAGGGAGTATATCCATTAAGTCAGAATTAAAATTCCTACAAATCATTATCAAAAGACAATCAACCTGCCCTGGCCAGTTTTTCTCAGTGGTTAGAGTGTCTTGTTTGATTCCTGGTCAAGGGCACATACTTTGGTTGTGGATTTGATCCCCCGCCCCAGGTGGGGTGTTTACAGAAGACAACCAAACAATGTGTCCCTCTCATGTTGATGTTTCTCTCTCTCTCTGCCCCCTTCTGCCCCCTTCCACTCTGTCAGAAAATCTATGGAAAAATATCCTCAGATTCAGATTTTTTCTCTACTGCTCTGGCTGGTGTGGCTCAGTTGGTTGGGCATCGTCCTATGCACCAAGAGGTTGCTGGTTTGATTCCCAGTCAGGGCACATGCCCAGATTATGGGCTCGATCCCCAGTAGGGGGTGGGCAGGAGGCAGCCAATCAATGATTCTCTCTCTTCATCAATGTTTCTATCTCCCTCTCTCTCTCCCTCTCTGAAATCAATAAAAATATGTATTTTTTAAAGAATAAAAATGGGTAGACTCTTTCTATAAAGAATGTGTAGGAATGACCAATAAGCACATGAAAATGTGCTCACCATCATTAGGAATTGGAGAAGTGTTCATTAAAACCACAAGATAATGCTCCATGTGCTCTAGAATGACAAAAAATATATAATTTTTAACTCTAAGATTTCTATTGTGAGAGAAGATTTTGTTTTCTGATTTATTTACTTGAGAAAACCAAAGTCCAGAGAGGATAAGGGAACCTCATAAAGTCACAGAGCAGTCATTTAGAGTTTGAGGATTGGGACTGGGCATGAACCAAGCTTTCCCCACAATGAATCCTTTAGAGACTGGTATTCCCAGATGTCTCTGAAACCTCCCTCATAGAGCTCTGGGGATTGTGCTAGAAGCTGCATGTTTTCCTGGGATCCTACCCAGGCTGGCTGACTCAGGATCTAGGATGCCCTTCTCTCATTTCTTCTTCCTTAGAGTAGATGAGGCTTCCATATGCCAGGGGTCCCTTCTGCCTTAAATATAGGGGAAGATGCTATCTTTCCATTTGCTCATCAAATATGATTTCGTCAGTCTTGACAAGTGAGAAGTGTGAACAGAAAAATCAAACATCTACCTTAACATGAAGAAATAAGCAGCTCTTCTTGGCCCAGCTCAGGACTGATAGTAAGTCATTGGCCATATGTCAAGAGAAGCAGAATGGTCCTCTGTAAATTGTTTCGGGAATCCTGTTTTTGGTAACAGGTCTAATGTTGGACAGATTGCAGCAGCTCTTTGAGGTCTGTTTACTTGTTCATAAAATAAGACAGTTGTATTAGATGGCTTAATGTCCTTTAAGTTCCTAAAGGGTGGGGTGGTTAGATAGATTTGGCTATTGCCCAGATTATTAATTTAACCCTTTGGTCCCTGAAACCACAGTTTCCTAAAATTTTCATATACACCTGAGAGGGGCTTGATGTGTGAATGGAGCATATCAGATCATGTTGGCTGTTTTCAAATATATAAAAGCAAGAGAATTGGTGAACATTTCTCAGCATTGGGAAGGGGCACATGAAGATATGCTCACACTAAATCTAAATTCCAAGCATTAATTTCTTGTGCATCTTTTTAAATTAAAACAATATTTAATTCAAATGTAAGATATAAACAAACCAAGCATTAATTTCTTGTGCATCTTTTTAAATTAAAACAAAACAATATTTAATTCAAGTGTAAGATATAAACAAACCGTGAATTCAGTACTTGTGAAAATACACAATTGATTACTAATTCAACATCCACAATACATTTTTTTTAAATGTGTTTTTTATTTATTTCAGAGAGAGGAAGGGAGAGGGACAGAGAGATAGAAACATCAATGCTGAGAGAGAATAATTGATCAGCTGCCCCTTGCACACCCCCTACTGGGAATAGAGCCCGAAACCTGGGCATGTGCCCTGACTGGGAATCAAACTGTGATCAGAAGATCAGGAGAACGTTCATGGGTCAACATTCAAACACTGTGCCACACTGGCTGGGGCATTTTTTCATTTTTACAAACAATTTTGAAAACCTCCTATGTACCAGAACATATGCTAAGCAACCGAAGATCTTCATTAAGAGTCATCTGTTTTATTAACTATCTCTGTAAGTAAAAGGCAATGCTGGTAGCTAAACAATAACACCATACAGTTTCACTGTGGCTTAAAATGTCATTTTACTGTCTACCCATCCATTGATTTATTCAATAGAAGATCACCAAGTACATACTAAGAAGAAACAAGATGAATAAAAATGAGTCCCTGGTACTGAGGACCACACAGTCTAATGGAGATAAGCAATTATAAGGCAATATATCAAGTGTTCTACCAGAGACCCATATACAGGACTGGGAAGCACAGAAGATAAAGCAATGAACTCCAACATCCCCAGGTGTTAACACCTGCCTGAGCTCTTGCCAGGTGGAGAAGAGGAGGAGACATTCAGGGAGGTGGAATAGCTAAGCAGCAAAGGCATGCAGGAAAAACACGATGAGTTGTTTGAGGACTGTGAGTGATTCGTGGGCAAGAATGTGGAGTGGCATGGCATGCGGGGCAAGTGTCATTGTACAGACAGATGGGGAAGGGATCGTGAAGGGCTGATTATGTCATGATAAGAAATAGCACTGACATTTTCCTGATGTGAGGCAATAAGGAACCTCACAACAGCCTATGACACAGACTCAGTTATCCCTCTTCACAGGGAGGGAAAGTATGGTTCAGAGAAGCTAAATGAATTATTCAATGCGTATTATTAGTTTGGATATAGAAGGTGAGTCAAAATTTTTCTTCTTTACCCTATGCACCTAAGTATTCTCCTAGGAACACATAAATGAGTCTAAGGCAGAGGCTTTAAGTGTATAGATACCGTGAGAGTTCCATTTTGAAATTTCCATTTCCTATGCTCCCCATGTGATTGTGATACACTCCTCCAGCTTGGACCCTTGGCCAGGGTGTTAGACCATTTGTCATAATAATCAAATTTAAACCAAAAGACATATTGTTTTCCCAAAAGTTAATTGTTTTACATTTTATTAGTTGATATGCCCAGAATATCAAAAGAATCAGATTAATTCATTTTGTACATTTTCACTTGGAATCAGTGTAACTGTTTATAGTGGGTGATATGCTTCTAGTGAATAATGAGATTCCTGAAGGTTAAGTTACCCTTGAGCAAGAAAAGTGAAAACTGGAATAAATGTTCATTTATTTCCAATTCTCACTATAAAGGTGATACAGTTGGATGCATATAAAAGAATATGTCACTGTATTTCCTGCTATTTGCTAAGCTCCTAAGTCTAGATCCAGTTGCATTTGGGGACAGAGGAGAGAGAGATATCAGAAAGGAAAGAGTCTGGGCCTCTCAAGTAAAAATCATGGTTTGAGGCCTTAAGCTTGACAAGTACAGAAACTGGATCTTATCCAAACATTGGACAGAAGTGGACTGATTTACATCAATTCACACTCATAAGATTGATGCATAAGCCAATATTACAAATTATCCTCATTTGCCATGAACTGGAACTGCCCAATTGAATGAATATTTCAATTCTCTAAGGTGATGGATATGTTAATTAACTTGATTGCGGTTATCATTTCACAATGTATCTGTAATTATGCACTAAACATATTAAAACATCACATTGTACCCCTTAAATATATGCAATTTTTATTTGTCAGCTATAGCTCGATAAAGTTGGAATGAATGAATTTGCTGATGTTGCATTTTCTCCTTATTGAACATATGCAGGAAGCGGAGCTAGAGTTAGAATGTGGTTTGGTGAACACTGAAAAGCAGCATAGCAGATCAGAGAACTTAGGCTTTTGATTCAGACAATTTAACTTCAATTCCTAAATGTGTGGCTTTTTGAAGTTTCTTAACCCCTCAGAAGCTCAGTTTCTTAATAAAGATAATCACAGCATCTCTACACAGAGTTTATCACTTAAGAGAATCTAGTGGCCAGCACATGGCTAGTGCTAAGCAAGTGTTATTATTATTATTACTCTGACTTTTTCATTAACTCAGAGCAATGAATATGGATTGGTTAAACCTAATATCCAATATTTAGTTATGAGATTTGTTATGAGATTCCTGATGTATCTGCAATATGATTGCTATGGAAAATAAAGATATCTGAGTCTCAGGTAAAAACATCCTCTTCTCTGAACAGGGCTGGAAACAAACAGGTAGTTTGGGGGACGAACTAAGGATTTGACACCTTCTATTTAGCTTTGCAATATATCAGTCTAGTATCTAAATATAAGAAAGTCCTGTGAAAGCAAAGGAGTCAGAAGCTGGAATATACTGTCTATTAGACTTATAAATACGGATGAAGAGGTTCAAAGTGGGTGGAAAAGCCGGATGAGTGAGAATATCAATGTTGTCAGAGAAAAAGCACAATAATTCCCAGCCTTGTCAGAGCGAATGGAAGCAATATTTCATGCATTTCCTACAGCCTTTTCTTTGGAAAAGTTGGGAAGATTCGAAAGGGCCTGCATGGACTGGGCTATGATGACAAATTCCTGCTCCCTCACTTGTTCTTTCCTTCACACAGGGTCAGAGGCATTTGATTTTTGTTCTACTCACTTGTCAGAGCTGCCTTTCAGAGAGTACACCCTGGTCAACTTGACAGAACTCCCCCAATCTCCAAGCCTTCTGGATGGTCACTTGGATTAATTCAATGAATCAATCACATCCTTCATACTTTTAAAATTATTTTTTCATTACAAAGATAATACGTTCTGGTAAAAACTGAGTAATGCAGAAGGTCGCACCCACAACCTTCTGACCCATACTCACTTCTCAGAAGAAAATACTATTGACTTCTACACGGTGTTTATTTCTGTGTCCTTACTCATATACCAACATTTATGTTTTAATTTTACAAAAATGAAATTATGAATATACACACTGCTCTGAAGTTTCACTTTTTTTAAAAGTATTTTAAATAAATTATCCGATTATTTTATTATATATGATCAATTAATTATAATTAGTCAAAATTTTCTTTACTTAATGGCATAATTATTCAGGGAAGTTATAATCATCCAGTGTGCTGATAGGATGGGTGCCGTCCAGAGCACCTTCCATACTCCCTGCCATGTTTCATGGGGACAGCTGGAATCGTTTGAAGGAGCCTTGGATATCTGGTCAAGTGCTGACACCAATCTATAACTTTACAAATCATCTGATCCAAACGGTCTTTCCTAATGTGCATAGTTACAAATTCAAGCTCTCCCAAACAGAATTGTCTAAAACAGAACTTTTGTAGGGGCTCGAAAATTTTTAACACAGTTATATTTTACTTTTTGCTACTTATACTTAATACAATTTATTTCATACAGAATTCCAGACATGGAAAGAAGAAACCAGACCAGCATCCATGAGTTTCTTCTCATGGGCCTCTCTGAGAAGCCAGAGCAGCAGCCTCTCCTGTTTGGGCTCTTCCTGGGCATGTACCTGGTCACTGTGCTGGGCAACCTGCTCATCATCCTGGCCATCAGCTCTGACGTGCACCTCCACACCCCCATGTACTTCTTCCTGGCCAACTTGTCCTTCTCTGACATTGGTTTCATCTCTACAATAATTCCCAAAATGCTAGGTAATATTGGCTCAGGGAATAAGCTGATTTCTTATGGTGAGTGCCTTACACAACTCTATTTCTTTGGACTATTTGCAGATCTAGACAACTTTCTTCTGGCTGTGATGGCATTTGATCGCTATGTGGCCATCAGCCACCCCCTCCGTTATGCCATGACCATGAACTCCCAATGCTGTGTCCTTTTGGTGGCTGGGTCATGGGTGGTCACTATCCTCCATGCCCTAGTGCATACCCTCCTAGTGACCAGGCTTTCTTTCTGTGGCCCCAATATCATCCCCCATTTCTTCTGTGATCTGGTCCCCCTCCTGAAGCTGGCCTGCTCCAGTACTTATGTCAATAGCCTGATGCTCATCTTTGTAGCAGGAATACTGTTAATTGGACCCTTTGTCTGCATCCTTACATCTTACTTTTACATTGCATTGGCTATTCTAAGAATTGATTCCCCAAAGGGTAAGCAAAAGGCCTTCTCCAACTGCACCTCCCACCTGTCTGTGGTCTCTCTGTTTTATAGTACAGCTATTGGGGTCTATTTATGTCCTCCATCATCCACCTCAGGTGGAAAGAACAGAGTCTTCTCAGTGATGTACACAGTGGTCACCCCCATGCTGAACCCTTTCATCTACAGCCTGAGAAACAAGGATATGAAGGGGGCTCTAGGAAAGCTTCTCAGAAGAAAAACACTCTAACACTCTTTTCAGGACCAAGACTCAGAACTGAGAGTTGAAAATTGACCTCCGGAGAGCCCAACAACTGTAACTTCTCTAAACCTGAGACTCCTGTTTTTTCTCGTGTTTATATTTCACAGTGCAGACTGACATCTGAGGACAAGGAGAGGATCTGTGATAGCAGTAACCTCCAACCATCTCTGTGAAGTGCCCATGCTTTGAGTAGTGTACTACCCACTCCCACAACAGTACTTGTCTATTTTTAATGGATGACTAAGAAAAGTCCACAGGTGGGGGCTTGTATACATATAAAATGAAAATAAAAGTCCAAATTTTTTGTTTAGCTCACGTTATAAAAGAACTATAGAAGATATATATCTCTAGCTCAAGAATATAAGATTCATTCTGTCTGGTAGAATGAAATACAAAGGAAATGACCAGATACTTTACATTTAAACAGGCAGTGTTCTAGAGAAGAATAAGAATGAAGCTTTCATTTAAATCCTGGGTTCCAGTGTTGGCTTTGCCATCAATGAACTGTGTGACTGCTAGATAATCACCTAATGTCTCTGAGCCTTGGTTTCCTCATTTATAAATTAAAGTAATTGGATTATGTTAGTCTACACCCCTCCCCACATATACCCTTGTTCTAATTATATTTAGTGTTTTAGTGACAAGAACTTAAGACTTAATGTCAGAAGTTACAAGTCACAACCGAAAGTCCACCGCTTTTGTACTATGTAACTTGAGGAAAATTCTTTGTCTCAGTTCTGATTTCTTTTTCTGTAAAACTGAAATAACTCCATCATTGGATTCCTCTAAGTAGTAAATAATATGTTAACTAACTTGGATCACAGTAAATGCTCAATAAACAACACTTAGGCTGTTTCCATATCTTGACTGTCATAAATAATGCTACAATGAACATGGGGTAACTCATATATATGCTTACTGTGAGGATTAAATGACATACAAGCATTTGAACACTTTAAACAGAATGCCTGACACATAGTAAACACTCAACATATGTGAGCTGTTGCCAACTCTGTCCATTCGATGTCAGTGTTCATACTAGTATGTGTTTCTGATTTTTGAGCACTGACTGATATGAAATCTGATAAAGAAATGTCACACTGCCCTAGCCGGTTTGGCTCAGTGGATAGAGCGTTGGCCTGGGGACTGCGTTGGCCTGCGGACTGAAGGATCCCAGGTTCGATTCCAGTCAAGGGCATATGCCCAAGTTTTGGCTCAATCCCCAGTAGAGGGCGTGCAGGAGGCAGCCGATAATGATTCTCTCATCATTGATGTTCCTATCTCTCTCTCCCTCTCCCTTCCTCTCTAAAATCAATAAAAAAATGTTACACTACTTTCTAGGGGAACTAATGATTTGTGTTCTCAGAATGAACAGAGCTTAAGTAAGAGAAAAAAATGTCCATCCACGCTGGATACTGAGAATACTAGTAGTTAGAGAATTATGAGTCAGATCAAGAAGGAAAGCCTAAGAGAATATCTCTTTACCACTTTATAACCCTTATAAATCAACAAAAAACAACAACATAGCAACCACATAGAAAAAGTGAGCAAGGATGTAGCTGGAAAAGTCAGAGAAGAAATGCTAAAATAGTAAAAAAAAATTGCCCCCAGCAATTAGGAAAATAAAAAGTAAACCTCTTGTAGTTTATTTTTTTTGTCATTAGGTTGGGAAACAGCAAAGAGTTTGTAAATGGTGCTGTCAGTTCATGTGGAAAGGGCACTCTTATATGCCCTTAAAGCAGCGGTTCTCAACCTGTGGGTCGCGACCCCTTTGGGGGTCGAACGACCCTTTCACAGGGGTCGCCTAAGACCATCGGAAAACACATATATAATTACATATTGTTTTTGTGATTAATCACTATGCTTGATTTATGTTCAATTTGTAACAATGAAAATACATCCTGCATATCAGATATTTAACATTACGATTCATAACAGTAGCAAAATTACAGTTATGAAGTAGCAACGAAAATAATTTTATGGTTGGGGGTCACCACAACATGAGGAACTGTATTAAAGGGTCGCGGCATTAGGAAGGTTGAGAACCACTGCCTTAAAGGCTGTAAAAATTGGTGTTACATTTTTGAGGACACTCCAGTGGCACTGATGAGATTTAAAATACACATATACTTCCATCTAGCATTTCCATTTCTATAAAAATATATGTACATGAAGAGCCTGTAAAAGAATATCCATGTAGTGTTTCTTTTGTAATAGCTCCCCCCAAAACGGAGATAAGTGGCATGAGTAGGGACATTTTATAACTTCTGGCACATCTAATAATCCACAAAATACTTTTAAAATAATAAGGTAGGCCTGATGGTGACATAGGAGGACTATGATATATTGATGAGATAAACAAAGAAAGCTCCAGAACAAATGAACTAATTTCTGTGGAAACAAAATTGTACATATACATATGTGTACAGGAAAATGTGTTAATTGGGTACATGTCAAAACATTAACAGAGCCCTAGCCCGGTTTGGCTCGGTGGATAGAGCATCGGCCTGGGGACTGAAGGGTCCCATGTTCGATTCAGTCAAGGGCACATGCCCGGGTTGTGGGCTCGATCCCTAGTGTGGGGTATGCAGGAGGCAGCCGATCAATGATTCTCTCTCATCATTGATGTCTCTCTCTCTCTCTCTCTCTCTATCTTCCTTCCTCTCTGAAATCAATAAAAATATATATTTTAAAAAAAACATTAACAGAGATCCCCCTGGAGAGGAATGGGAAAAGTGAGAAACAGACTCTCAGTTTTGAATACACATTCACAGCTAAATATTTTGAAAAACAAGAGTGTATCACTTAAAAGAAGGCTATATCTTTCAGGCCTCAAGCAGGGAGATACCCATCCATGTTTTGACCATATCAAAGTTTTCCTGGGCTTTCTTTCCAGTGCCACAGTTTGGAGCTCACATCAGAGAACCCCATGTCCAGGCTGGTCTCCCAGGTCCTGGCTGCTCTCCTGGGATCAGCTGAGATGCCAAGCCACGGTCACTAATATTAACCGTGGAAGCACTGCCCCATGGGCCCCACTCCCCAGAGAAGGCAGTGAGCTCAGCCAATGACACACTTGGGAAACTGTGCTGCAGGAAGCAGGGGATTCATGTAGAAACACATGCTCAGTCCTCCCAAGGCCTTTACCGGACACGCTTTCCTGCCCCTGACAAGCAGAAGCACCCCCAGGAATCTAGCCGTTCTGCCCTTCAACCCCTTCCTGATACCCTTCTTTCTTCTGTGCTGGGCAACTTTCTCTGTCTTCTCCGAGTGGACTGCTCCGTGCTGCAGTCAAAACAAAACATGACGGCACGTGCTGCTGAAGGGAGGATGGACGTGCCGAGCCCAGCCCATTGTAGTCTAGTTGGGGATCTGCAGTAAGGTGAGTGCCTGCACTTAGGGCTGCACACCACACAGTGCTTTCTGAGCACCTTAGACTATTCCTACATAGGCTCCTAGTAATTTCCAGAGGGAAGACCATCTTTCTCAAATATTGTGCATACTGTGAAGTTTGTCTCTGACTCCCTAAGTCATCTTCCTTTTCCTCTTCTTTCCCTTC
Source organism: Myotis brandtii (assembly GCF_000412655.1). Classification (NCBI taxonomy): domain Eukaryota; kingdom Metazoa; phylum Chordata; class Mammalia; order Chiroptera; family Vespertilionidae; genus Myotis; species Myotis brandtii. The sequence goes on along the minus strand of NW_005367140.1, from coordinate 55,636 downwards.
ACAGTGCCTCTTCCCTACACCATCCTCAGATATGCTGTGTGTTCATGGACTCTCTCCCCTCCCCTTACTAAAACTTAACCACAAAAAGAGTGAATAATTCAGTTAGTCAAGAGTGTTCCACTCAGGGACATTATCCTGATTCAAAGAGAAAATATCCGATGGAATTCCAGAAAGCATCAATCAGCTGGGGAGGTATTATGGGTAATCAGGGTTGGATGGTCCAAAAGTCAGCCCCTGGACATGGTTGTCCACTTTGTCTTCTCTTAATGATAGGCCCAGACTTTTCTTTCCACTTCTAGGGATTAATGATCAAACAGAGAAACTCAGAGAATAGACTGCTATCCAAGTGCCTCCTCTATTTACAAAGCTCACTTTGGAATGAAAGGCAGCTGTATTATCAGAAAGTCTCTGCATTAGACTATTGGAAGTTATGGGGATCTATCTGTGACAGAGAGCCCAAGCTCCTATAGAAATCTAATGCGAACAATTTCTCACTGCTTCATAAGACTTGTCAAAGGGCTTTTATGTCCACGGTCTCTTATGTTTTGTTTTGTTTTTTTAACAAAGACTGTGGATTGAAAACAAGTACTATTCTTCCCTTTTCTCAGATGAAGAAACTGAGGGCCAAAATAGTAGTGATTTTAAGGTCTCAAAGAAAATTTTCATAGCAGATCTGAGACTAAAGCCCAAATCTTCTGATTCCTGGGTCAAGACCCATTCTCACACACCACACTACTGCTGCTGCTTCCACATCCTTAGCTAAAGCAAGATTCTTCTCTAGTAGTTCCCCATTCTTGGCTCCCCACCCCTTTGCCACACACCACATGATTCTCCAGGTCCCATAGAGAGCTGATAGGCTGCAGTATGGGTCAAGCAGGATAATCTCTGCCGGCTACGAGGCAGATGAGGAGGACTCCAAGGTTCCAGGCAACTCACCCTCCAACCATTTCTGGGCCTCTCTCTAGCCTTCTGGGGAGCTTTGTCACAGGAGTTATATGGCATTGCCCCAGGTAGCAGCCATAGTCTGTTAACTGTCAAGCAGAGTTGAGTCTCTTTCTTAGGCCTTCCCTAGAACTGAGAGGAGACATCCCATTTTTCCTGAACCAAGAGCAGGACAAGAATGAAACATGGGTGATACGGTAAATGGGTGAGGTGGGAAAGAGCATTGCTTCCAAGTTAGACAAATCCATGATGAACCTGGCTCCAATCCTGTGCTCTGTGACTTTGGTGGGGGCGGAGGGGTGTAATTCATCCCCTGGTCCTCCTTAATTTCATGATCTGAAAATGGGAATAATAATATCTACTTCCTAATTCTACAATAAGGATTAAACTAGAAAAACTATGATAGACACTTATCACAAGATAGGCCAAATTGCCCTAAAAGCAGAGTGGAAAAGGAAAGTAGGACTGCAATAGTTGGGGAAAGCTTAAAAGGTGGCATAGCCCAGTGGTTAAGAGCATGGAAATTGAGGTCAGATGGAACCGAACTTAAATTCCATTTCTACCATGTACTGACTCTGTGACTTTGAGCATGTTACAGAACCCCTCAGAGCTTCAATGTCCTCATCTATAAATTGAGAAAATAATATCTATATCACAGAATTGCTGTGATCATCAAGGGAAAACACCTATATAAATCTCTTAGAATAATTCCTGTTTTACATGAAGTGCTCAATAAATGTGGTTACAACTCTTAGCTCTTATTCCTCATCATATCATAGTGAAATCAATTAAGGATAGCTCTACGGCATATTATGAATTTGTTCACTTTTATAATTGAACAAGCTAATGCTCACCCTCTTAAGCTGTAATATGGTGACATCCTTTAATTTGACATATAAAAGCAGACAGTCCAGGAGTGATGAATAAATCCATTTCCATAGGGAAGATGCTAAGTAAGCTAAAGGGGAGTGTGATGTAGCCAGACACACACAGTACTCAAGGCATTCAGACATAAGTGTAAAGTCCAGCCAGACCATTTATGCTGAATAAATCACTTCACCTCCCTATGCTTTGACTTCCTCATCCATGAAATAAGGATAAGTGATTGCTGCAGCTAGAAGTGCTGTAAGGGTTATATGAGACCATGCATCTGAAAGTGCCTTATACGGGGCAGATCTTAATTGTCGCTTTTTTCGACCATTTATGCTGAGTAAATCCTCATCCATGAAATGAGGATAAGTGATTGCTGCAGCTAGAAGTGCTGTAAGGGTTATATGAGACCATGCATCTGAAAGTGCCTTATACGGGGCAGATCTTAATTGTTTGCGCTTTTTTCTTCCAACGACCTAATTGTGAAGGTTAAGTATTCTTGGGATAGCCATGGACATAGCTCACTTGTGGACTGCCAACTCTGATCTCCACCCAAAAAGCTATGATTTATGACCAGACCAAATCATCATGATTACCCTGTGATGAAAGAGCAGACTCACAGAATTTTGCTTAGTTCTGAGAGCCACATTTTATTTTATTTTTTATTTAATTCTTTATTGTTTAAAATATTACATATGTCTCCTTTTTCCCCCATTGACCTCTCCCCGGCCATTCTTACCCGCTGCCCCAAGCACATACCCTCATCCCCCTACCCATGTGTCCCTGGGTTCTGCTTATATGCATGCGTACAAGTCCTTTGGTTGATTTCTTACCCCACCCTTCCCCTGCCTTCCCTCTGAGGTTGGACGGGGTCTGTTCACTGCTTCTCTGTCTCTGGATCTATTTTTGTTCATCAGTTTATGTTGTTCATTATATTCCACAAATGAGTGAGATCATGTGATATTTATCTTTCTCCAACTGGCTTATTTCGGTCAGCATAATGCTCTCCAGGTCCATCCATGCTGTTGCAAATGGTAAGACAATGACAAACTGGAGCAGTTTCACTGTAGAGAGGCCTGGATGGCAAAACACTGTCCTCCCAGAAAAACCTGAAGACTCTGTGTAGAGAAGACTGAAAAATTGGTAGGCATAGTTGCTGGCACTGAACAGTTGCCAAGGACCAGGTACTCTCATTTAATCCTCATAACAACTTTATGAGCAATGTGCTATCAAAATCCCCCCATTTTACAGATGAGAACACCTAGGCTCCTAGAGGGAAAGTGACTTCCTCAAGGTCATATGGCTGTTAAATGAAAGCATCGGGGTTCTAGCTCACTGCACAATGCTGCCTCTGTTGATTGATGTTTAGATTTAATGTTGAAAAATAATAGACGTGTTCTTTGAGATTCCAGGGGACTAAAAGCTGTCCAAGTAATATGACAGTAACTAGTGTTACATATAATCAAAAATTATTTTTAATGATGTGCTGACAACTAGATTGGGTATTCAATTTTTTTGAGAGCAAGCAATTGGAAACCCCTCAATCTAAAAATATTTGTATTCTGTTCATTAAAGTAATTCATTTTCTTAATAGTTCTAATTGTCCCTTCATTTGGCTCCTTTGAGGTTTTTATATCCTGAGCCAATGCAAAAGACTTGGATGGATTAAAGTAGTCTTTCATTTGTTAAGTGGGAGACAGAATAATGCATAAGGTGACATCTTGAAGACAAAACGATTTAAGAAAAGAAAAATGCAAAAGCTGAGAATCTGGATACTGATTCTCCTAAAACCATGTCTGTGCACTCTGAGAAGTCATTGGGCATCACTGGGGTATGCATTCCCCAAAATAGAAATTGCTAGACCAAATGACCTCTGAAATCCCTTTTAGCCAAAATGCCTATATATAGCCCGTCAACAGGTCTTATTACCATGGATGAGATGCCTTGGTTTTAATTTGAGGAGTTGTGTTATGCAGTGTCATTAGCATAGCCTCTGGAGCCAGATAAACAAAACTTTAAGTTCAGATTTTGCCCTTTTATGAGCTTAAACTTTCTATACCTTAGTTTTCTCATTTCTAAAATAATAATAATAATAATAATAGCTTCCATAGAGTTATTATAAAAATTAAATGTGATAATGTAGCAAAGTCCCTGGTTCAAGGGTAGTTCTCTGTGAATGTTAGCTATGGTGATAGTGACAATGTTAATTATAATGAAAAATCCATACCTCGTTATTTTGGAAAACAATTAAACACTTGATCCTTTCATAAACACCATATGTAGTTTACATTGGAGCAAAAAAGTGATAGTAACTAAATGGCCTGCTCACATGTCCAAGTCTATAAAAATAACCCTTTTTGAAAAACAGTATAGAGGAGGTTCCTCAAAAATATTAAAAATAGAATCACCATGTAATTCAACAATTCTACTTCTGGGTATTTATTTGAAGAAAACAAAAACACTAATTTGAAAAAATATATGCAACCCCATATTTACTGCAGCATTATTTACAATAGCTATGGCAGGGACACAACCTAACTGTCCATCGATGGATGAATGAACAAAGAAGATGTGATATAAATAAAGGAATATTATCCAGCCATAAAAAAAAGAATGAAATCTTGCCATTTGCAACAATGTGTATGGACTTTGAGGGTACTATGCTAGGTGAAATAAGTCAGACAGAGAAAGACAGATGCCATATGATCTCATTAATATGTGGAATCTAAAGAAAAAACTCATAGATACAGAGAACGGATTTGTGGTTGCCAGAGGTGAAGGGTAGAGAAGGTAGGCAAAATGGATGAAAGGGATCCAAAAGTACAAACTTCCAGGTATAAAATAAATAAGTCATGGGGATACAATGGACAGCATGGTACTCGAGTTAATAATACTATATTGCAGATTGGAAAGTTGCTAACAGAGTAGATCTTAAAAGTCCTCATCACAAGAAAAAACAATTGTAATTAGTACACTAGCATGTGGATGCTAGCTAGATTTATCATGGTGATCATTCCACAATGTATAATAATACTGAATCATTATATTGCACACATGAAACTAACATCATGTTATATGTCAATTATACCTCAATAAAAAACTAGTAATAATCATTTTTGTTCTTATGGCAACAGATGGAAAATACCAACTGGACCAGTGTATCCCATTTTGTTCTCTTGGGCATTTCTGCCTACCCACAAGAACAGATCCCCCTCTTCCTTCTTTTTCTACTTATGTATGCAATCAACATTTCTGGCAACTTTGCCATCATCACACTGATTATCTCTACTCCACAGCTCCACACCCCCATGTACATCTTCCTCAGTAACTTGGCCTTGACAGACATCTGCTTCACCTCCACCACAGTCCCCAAGATGCTGCAGAACATTTTCTCTCCTACAAAGACCATTTCCTACATGGGCTGCTTAGCCCAGACCTATTGCTTCATATGCTTTGCAGCCATGGAAAACTTCCTCCTGGCTATAATGGCCTATGACAGATACATCGCCATCTGCCACCCTTTCCGCTACCATATGATTCTGACCAGGATGCTGTGCTCACAGATGGTGGCCCTGTGCCATATCCTCTCCCATCTTCACGCCCTGTTGCACACCTTTCTCATGGGCCGATTGATCTTCTGCGCAGATAACAGGATTCCTCACTTCTTCTGTGACCTCTACCCTCTGATGAAGTTATCCTGCTCCAGCACTCACCTCAACACCCTGATGATTCACACAGAAGGTGTTATTGTCATCAACGGAGCTCTGGCCTTCATCATTGCCTCCTATACCTGCATCATCTCAGTGGTCCTCCGGAGTCCCTCAGACAAGGGCAAGTGGAGAGCCTTTTCTACCTGTGGGTCCCACCTCACTGTGGTGGCTATCTTCTATGGCACGCTCATATGGGTCTACTTCCAGCCTATTACCAGCTATTCAGTGGCCAAGGGTCGCATCCTGACAGTCATGCACACAGTGGTGACCCCCATGATGAACCCCTTCATTTACAGCCTGAGAAATGGGGATGTCAAGAGAGCCTTCAGGAAATGGAGGAGCAGATCATGGATTTCTTTCTTTAGATGAAATCCCAAAACACTGTTCCAAATTTTACCTGTGATTCTGGGGAAACAGTTTTGTCTCCTGCATATTTTTCTTTTAGAACTTCCTAGAAATATCTATATTAAATACATCTCACAGATTTTCTCTTTGGATATTGTCCTGAGATATCCCTTAAACCCAAAGCACATGAAACTATGTATGGCTTTGGTTATAGTTGAGGTTGTTTTCTGGCCCTGTCATTAAACACCCAGGTTCTAATGCTCAGAGTTACTTAGATGCAAGGAACAGAAACCAATTCTCATTGATTCGTGAAGGTAATATGGTTATTGAAAATGTACATGAATTTTCCAAGAAGACTAAGCGACGAGGCTCAATAAAATAGAAAAGAAACACAGTCAAAATCATATCTCAGATTGGTCTGATGAGCTCAATGCTGTAATCACCACACTGTTCACTGCCACTTGTATCCCCGACAACAATAGTTACCAGCAACAGTCACTGGGCATAGCCCTTGGAGGCCTGAAGACCAGATGCGACCACCTCCAGAAAGAACTGCCCAGTTCTTATTCTTTGCACCAACACATCCAGATTCAAATAAGGTGGTATAGGTGAATGGCCAAGTCTTGGTCACTCGCCCATGTTCTAGTTCACAGGGAAGCTGGGAGAGCAACACGGCTGCTTTTATTCTCTATGATAGAATGAGGTTCTGTCTCTGACCAAGATAAATGAAATGGGGGAATACTTCAATATAGGGAGAAGGATATAATGACTAATGTCCATTGAATAAGGTCAGGAGTTACAGTTGCCTCTTTCAACCTGCAGACTTTAGACTGAGAAATAAATGTCTGTTGTTATAAATATGGAGGTTTTGGATTATTTCTTATTCAGTGCTTTGAAGGAAATCCCAAACACAATACAACTATACTATGAATTGCTATTCAGTCAATAAAAAGAATGAGGCAGATTAACTCCTGACCTTACTCTCATTTCATCAATAGTCTCTAGGTACATATAGATACCCAAGCTTTACCTAGCAGCTCTTTGTACTTATCTCCCATTATTTCTTCATCTGTATGCTAATAATAATAGAATATACATACATGGTACTTACTATGGGCTGGTCACTCTTATGAGTGCTTTACATAATACAGGCTAGAGCAAAAGTAAATTTATAGTTGTTCGTATGGAAAAGAATACAATTAATTAATAAATAACAATACCAAAATAAACTGTTTCACACTCACAACTGTAAACCTACTTTTGCCACACCCTTATATCAAATCATCATGTTCTAAACTTAAATTTATACTATTTTTATTTTTAAAAAATAAAATAACATAAATAAGGAAACTTTCTGGTGTTTCACCCTTGCTCCTTGATGACTTCAGCATCTGATTCTCTAACTCTCTCCACCTCTACTTAATTATAACTTTGGAAATACAAATGTCCATGTAACTGGTTTATCTTACAAACAATTTGGGTTCTCAGTTCCTGATCTGTTTAGCTTCAGCAATCTTTTACTTTACCCCATCTTAACCACCCACTCAGATATGGTCATATCTTAGACTTTGCCATTATAAATAACCAGAGGCCCAGTGCATGAAATTCATACACTGGGGGGGGGGGGCGCGGGATCCCTCAGCCCGGCCTGTGCCCTCTCACAGTCCTGGAGCCCCGCAATTGATGGATCCAAAGAGGTAGGCCCCACCCACCCACCACAGCACCATCGTGGGGTAGCCTGGACTCCCTCTTTGGGGCAATCGATTGTGCCCTGATTGATCGCCCCCCCCCCACCCCCCGGCCAATGCCCTGGGCCTCCCTCTGCAGGGCGATCATGTGATCGATCATGCCTCCACAGAGGGATGCCCCACCCACCCACCGCAGCCCACCAGTTGGTGGCCTGGGCCTCCCTCTTTGGGGCAATCATGGAGCCCCCAATTGATCGATCACCCCACCAGCCAGTGGCCTGGGCCTCCCTCTGCAGAGCTATCATGGGGCGATGGCCGGGCCCCGACCAATCGCATCGCACCCGCCATGGCTGGCCTGGTGCCAGTGGGTGTCACAGCATGGTCGTCCAGAAGGTCGTTCAGATGGTCGTTTTGCTGTTCAGTTGTTCAGTTGATTTGCATATTACGCTTTTATTATTATAGATTACACCACAGGTGAATCTCAATTTTAAACTTTCACTTCCTACCAGCTACTATATTTTCACCTTATTTAATTTAGTTCTTCAACTACAATTCTCTGACATCACTGAGTTCTATTGTCCCTTGAAATTGATTTCATTACCCATCACCTAATTTATGCCCTTCCTTCCCACCTTTACAAGAATACATTTTATGGTCCAGAACTGTAAACAACCTTCTTGTAAACACCCTTAATTCTTTTGTTCCCTTTAGCTCTACCCAGCCCTAGGTAAACCCAGCATTTTGTTTATTCATGATTGTACTTGATTACCTGATAATTGTTGCAGAATATCACCAACCATGCTGACATGACTAATATTAAACTTGTAAATGAAATACCTACATGGGCACTCAATATTGGCAGAATTGAGGCTTACCATAACATTTTTCTAGTACTTCACTTTCTCAAACTCTACCGTATTTCACATAATTTCTTTCTACAATTCTCAAAAACAATCCTGCTCCCTGCAACTCTCAGCTGAAGTCTTTTCAAGTATATGCCATCTTCCCACCATCAAATCGACCAGCCCATCTGCATACTCTGACTTCCTTTTTATTACAGGGAAAGAAGTGGCTCATCTCCTAGATAAAAACATCCCCTTAATAGGTATGCATCCCATTTCAAGGACTCTATTCCTGCAATTAATTACTTTCTTTCTTGAATCCTGAATATTTCATTATATACTGAATTATTTCTACCAGTAAAGGATGCTTCATGTCACCAGTCTTTACAAAAATTAGAAGAAATTCTCCTTTGACTCTTGTGCTCCTCAAGTTACACACCACTTTTTAAATCTATCTTCTTTTTTTCTAAATTATACTTGAGAAATGTCTATTATCACAGCCTCCACTTACTCACTTGCAACCTATATATATAAAAGCCTAAGCGACCGTTACAATCAAATGACCAGAATGACTGGAACAACCAGTCAACCAGTCGCTATGATGCTCACTGTCCACCAGGGGGCAGATGTTCAATGCAGGAGCTGCCCCCTGGTGGTCAGTGCACTCCACAGCCAACCTTCCATGGACAGCCAACCGCCCGCAGTCCCTCAGCCCATTCCTCACCCCCAGCCAGCAGGCCCCGATCAGCCTACCACCTGCCTGCTGTGGTGGTGGCGCGGCAGCAAGGGAAGGAGGAGGGGGAGAGGTGAGGAACCGTGCGGTGGTGGGGCGCTGACGGCAGTGGCGTCCGGTGTCCATTCCTTCCCCACCCAGGCAGGCAACCGTCGCCTCTTCTCCTGACCCCTAAGGCCCCAGGCTGGGACAGGGAACTGGGGGTGGGTGGCAGCGGACACAGCCCCTTTCCCAGGAAGGCCAAGGGCCAGCTCCCTCCGAGGGCTGGAGGCCAACCTCCTGCAGTCCCTCCCCTGGCCAGCCAACCTCCTGTGATCCCTCCCTCCATCCCTCCCCCCAGCCGGCAGACCCCAATTGGCCCTGCTTGCTGGCCAGGCCTAGGGACTCCGCCCATGCACAAATTCATGCATCAGACCTCTAGTTGTATCATAAAATGACAATAATTGTCACTTTTCCCCTAACACTTCACTTAACTGGTTTTACCATAGTTTCCAATAATCTATATCTTGTCAAATCTAATAATTGATTATCTGTTCTCATTAATGACTTCTTAACTGCATTTGAGAAAGTGACCACTCCCATTTTCCAGAAACACTCTTTCCTAGGATTCAGGCATATCAAACTTACCTTCTTTCTTCCTGTAAATAGCCATTTCTCACTTTCCTTTGCTGTCTCCTCTCCCAGACCTCTAAATGCTGGCTTGAACAACCATCTTGGGACTCTGTTCATAGTCGTCTTTTCTATATTTTCTCATTAGGTGATTTTACCCAGCCCCATGGCTTCAAATATCATCTACATTTTGTTGTGACATGTCTATCTCAAGACAATGCCTTAAGCCTCAAGAATTATGTATTTAACTGCCTATGAAATATCTCCACTTCGATAGATATCACAAAATATGGCCAAAAACAAGTTATTGATGTTGCACCCCCCCTCCCACCATATCTATATGCCCCCACTTCCACAGAGCCTTCCACATATAATTATTCCACCCATTTTCACAGTCCATCCTTGGTTCTTCCTTTTCCCTTACATATCGTGTCTAGTTTCTCAGTGTGTCTCAACAGCTCTACTTACCAGAGGCCCCATATCTGACCACCTACTCCTGGTGTTAGAGCCACTATGAAGATTCCCCTCCACTCTTTATTATCAGTGACCTACACTGTCTTTTATGAAGTGACACAAAATTTCAGATGAAATAATTCAGTCGCTATAAGTATTAAACTGTTTATTATCACTGTGAGTTTGGAATAATGAGAAACCATAAAATTATTACCATTGTAAGAGAGGTTTAGACTACTCTATGGTTTGCTGAAAAATCTCTCTTCTGTATAGTGGTATTGTACCTCACTTTGACTTCTCTCTGGAAAACAGTACATGCTATATCATCACTAAAATGATCAAATTTCTGCAGGCCGTGCTGATCTGTAATAATTCGACTTAGTACTCCCCCATGCCTCATATTAGGTCTGAAAGATGAGAGGTTCAAGTTTGATGATTTAAAAGTATCTTTTCCGTTCCAAAGTGATGAGATTCTAAGTCAGTCAATAGGGACCAGAACTATTTATTCAAAAATGTACTTCTTGCCAAATCCAAATAAGAAGGAGTCAACAGAAGAGATTATCCCACAGGAGTGTGACCATACCAGTTAACAGGAGTGCAACCATCTCTTCGAGGCATTTTCCAGTTAGATCTTAACTTTCCCGGGTGGCCTGGGAGCCAGGCTGGAAGTTTCCTGAGATGCAGAGTTTCCTGGAAAGCCTTTGCAGAGCTCCCTTGACCTCCTGGTTCCTCAGGCTGTAGATCAGTGGGTTTAGCATAGGGGTAACTACTGTGTAAAAGATGGCGACCTGGCGATCCTGATCCAAGTCATAGCTGGAGGAGGGCCGGAGGTACATGCGGATCACAGAGCCATATAGGAGCAGCACAACCAGAATGTGGGAGCCACAAGTGGACAGAGCTTTGCGCAGGGCAGCAAATGAGTGCATATGGGCTATGGCAACACCAATGCGGGCATAGGAACCCAGAATGAAGAAGAAGGGACTGATCACCACAGCTACCCCTTCAGTAAATATTAGCATTTCACTGACTACTGGTCGGGTGCAGGAGAGCTTCAGTAAGGGTGTGATGTCACAGAAGAAGTGGGTGACCTGGTTGCCACAGAAGGTTAAACGGGTGACCAACACACTATAAAGGAGGCTGTTGAGGCTGACAACCACCCATGAGGTCAAGGTTATGTATAGAAAGAAGCGACGGCTGATGATGGCAGAGTATCTTAAGGGGTCACAGATGGCAACATAGCGGTCATAGGCCATGGCAGCCAACAGGTGGCCTTCCATGCTGCCCACGGCCATAAAAAAGAACAGCTGGAGCATGCAGTGATTAAAGGAGATGGTTTTATTCACAGACAGCGTGTGGACCAGCATCTGGGGAACAGTGATGGTTGTGAGGAATATGTCAATAAAGGAAAGCTGGCAGAGCAGGAAATACATGGTGGTCTGAAGCTTGGCGTCTGAGAGGGCAACAATTACCAACAGGGCATTGCCCATAACTGCCACCAGGTACATAGCAAGGACAATCCCAAAAATAACTGGCTGCATCTCTGGACAGCTGGACAGGCCCAATAAGACAAAGTCCGTTACCTCTGTCCTGTTTCTAGTGGCCATAAGACACAATCCACATTCCCTGTGAAGAGCAAGTGTTAAGATCAAATAATGCTGAAATTTACTCTGGGATAACTATTAGGAAACATCTTTTCTTGCATGAATGGCTCTAGTTTCCAAAAGAGTTGTTTGTTTTTTTTCATTTAATTCATTTCCCTTGCCATGATCTTTCTATCCAACCACTCACTCATCCACTCTTTAGTTTATTCCAGGTTCATTGACTGATCACTGAGAATCTTTCAATTTGATAGATGCGAAGGACAGCAAGATAAATTATACATGGTCTCTGCTTTTAAGAAATTCACTATATAACAAGAAAGGCATCACACTATACACAGAATTTCCTTGATGCTTGTTATGAGCATACTAAATGTCACACATTTGGTTCTCACACTATACACAGAATTTCCTTGATGCTTGTTATGAGCTGAAGAGCATACTAAATATCACACATTTGGTTCTCAACAACAATCCCATATGATAGAAACTACAGTACTTTCAGACCCATATTACAGATGAGAAAAGTAAATCAAAGAGACTACTGTATTAAAGATCTGAGAGACAAAAACTGGACTTGACCCTGTATAGTTTTGTTGAACTTAAGCACCACACTTGGCTAGCTGTCAGAGTTGGAGAGGAAAGGGAAAGATATCAAGACTCCAGCCAGATGTCAGTTTCTACATCCTTGATGGGGGCACTGGAGTAAAGATCTGGTCCTAACTTTGTATGTTCTTTTGGGAGGGGAGTTTTTATTCCATTAAGTCAACTAAATTTACCTGAAATGAGAGTAGAAGCAATTAATATAATCATTACTTTTATTAATGATTAATTTTCAATTAATAATAAAATCTTACAGGGATAGAATTCTCATGTCTTTTCAGCTCAGGTTTTCCCTATAGGCAGATCTACATGGTACACCAAAGAGGTAACTTTCTGAGGCTGCTATATGGATAAGGATATTTTGATGAAATACTATTTTTCTTTGTGAATGTGGGAAAATAATTTTAAAATAGTAGAGTATAAGAGAACATATAATGAAAAGCAGAGTTCTCTAACTTTGCCCACCTCCATGTTTAATTAGTTTTAACTCGTCTGGTGGTTCATAACGTTAATGCCTTTAAATAATATACTATTTGTTTATAATCTATGTAACAATTTTATCAATTTAGGATTATCTTTTGACTTTATTATGAAAGATGAAGTTTTATCTTGTTTACATAATCCTCACTCTTTTCTCCTCCCTTTCCCCCATTTTTGGATGATTATTTTAGTTCTCCAATTAGTTACTTTTTTGCTTTTAAATAACATAGTTAAATCTGTATTTCTTATTCCATCAACTTAAGGCTATACCTATCATCTTCACCCCTGCAACCTCCCTAACTTTGGAAAGCTGTACTATATTTGTTTATTGTCAAAATTGAAAAAACATATAAATTAGGAGTTATAACTATAGGTAACTCTTCCAGGTAAAAGAGAATCAACAGAAAACATTTATATTAGTATAACTATGTAAGTATGTTTCACTGCAGAGCCAAATGGTGTGCTATGGTTACATTTATTCTTTGATGAGACCAGTGTTCCACCCAACTAAAGGAGAATACTCCTAACATTGAGATAAAGAATCAAAACTATTTAAGGACATCTCTCTTGGTGCTTTCTTTAATCTAAAGATCACACATAAAGCAGAAACTTAAAATGTAAAACTTACCTTTTGTCTTTATTTCTCCCTGTATCCTTCTCTGTGTCCATAGATATAGCTCAACTATATGCTGTTGTGGGCCTATTACTCATTCAAGGCAGTGGCCACATAGGGATGTCTATATTGAGGTATAGATGAAGGTGAAAGAGAAGAAGAGATGAGAAGAAAGGGAGAGGGAATAAGCCTCTTCCTGGGGAAAGGGAGAGAAAATGGCTTCTAAGGGGCAAAAAGAAACAAAAAGTATAGATTTATCCACTTTGAGGATAAGAATGTAATAACATAGAGTCCATTTTCCCCAAGTACAGCAAAACTGTATTTTTAAACCAATTATATGCAATAAGAGTAATAAGCAGTTGCAGTGCTCTTACTCGCTGACTTCATCAAGAGTCATCTCTTTATCTTTCCTATTTTTCAATATCTCAACATGCTCCCATCAGAGCCTGAGCTCTGTGGATCCTGTTCAGACAACTTTGAGGGATCAAGGATGCTGATGCCAGAGAGAAGAGTAATTTGTTAGAATAAATATGAAGATATGCACATGTACAGACTTCAACACCTTAAGATAGTAACCTAAACTGAAATCTGGCAAACAGAAACAAAAGGAAGAATCCCTGAAATGAGAACAAAAAGTATCTCAGGTCCTCTAATTCCCACCTGCTGCTTCAGGGACATCTAGAGTAACAGTTAAGGGAGGGAGCTAGAGTGTCAAGGCCTAAACCTGCTTACCGGTATTCTTGTCTTTCTTCTTTGATGAAAGCACAAAGGGACATATGAGTCTTCACTGTTTTATCAATATCTAAATCTTAGGAATGTGGACTAGTTAATGTCTTTAGTCTAAATTCTATTTCTAGTCCATACCCTGTGTTGATGAACCACAAATATTGAATCTGAGATATGTAAATTAGAACTTCCTTTTTCTCTGTCTCAAGAATATATCTTCCAAATTCTTACAAAATAAATTGGACCCTCTGTCACACATTTCTTGTACCTGGAAACTATGAAATGTCTCTCCATACCCTACCTTATTGCATGATTATATTCTCCATCCACACCTTCATTTTTTCACTCAAAAACCGACCCCTTTGTGTTATTATTGACAATTCCTCCATCCCATTGCTTACCTTTAATACTTTTACCACATTCTATTCATTGGTCTTCTTGGAAAAAATATCATACAATTTTCTACAAGAGGATTATAATGTCTTATTTTCTATTCCCTTTTTATTTACTATTAGGGCAGATTATAACCTTATCCTCACCTTTTCTCTGTATCCAACATCATACACTCAAGTTAGAAAGTCTGAGTAGAGCTCCTAGCTACATTCTCACAAAATTAGAGATTGCCTTTGTGTAATTTTCCATAAAAGCCCTCTTAAGCCCTGACCGGTTTGGCTCAGTGGATAGAGCGTCGGCCTGCAGACTGAGGGGTCCCAGGTTCGATTCCGGTCATGGGCATGTACCTTGGTTGTGGGCACATCCCCAGTAGGGGGTGTGCAGGGGGCCGCTGATCGATGTTTCTCTCTCATCGATGTTCCTAACTCTCTATCCCTCTCCCTTCTTCTCTGTAAAAAAATCAATAAAATATATATATTTTTTTTTAAAAAGCCCTCTTAGGACAACTCATCCCATTGAGGCAGCCTCGCTTACATGTATGCACTCTGAGACTCTGGCCCCCAGAAGCCTCCAATTGAGTTCGGATGAAATATTGATTAGAATGGGCTGAGCCCTTCTATCTTTCTTTATAAACACGGACTGTAGCTCAGGAGTCTGCTCCTCCTTCCTTGTACCTAGATCTCACTGAGGCAAAAAAAAAAAAAAAAATTCTGAAAACAAGTATGTCTTTAGGGAAGGTCTACCCTACGGGGATCACCATAGCTTTGCAGTGTCAACAGGTGGGCAAGAAAAAACCCCAAGGAGAAATTGATTCTCATTTCATCACCTCAAGAAACCATCTTTTCTAACCTATCTAACTAATGCAGCTGAATTATTTTAATTCAGCTGCATTAGTTGCAAGGCATGAGGCTTTATGAGACAGCAATAGGACAACTCTGACCACTCTTCAATGACTTCCTCATTTCCCACCCTCATCTAATTGCATGCTTTTGCTGGATTTCATCCAGGCACTTTATCTATTTTTAGGAACTATCATCCTCAGAATACTTGATTTAAACAAGTCTTTGAGTATAAAAGAAAGAGCAGGATATAGAGCAGCACATCAAAAAACCTGAGACTAAGCAAACTGGAGAAATTTTTTGACTCATTTTAAAATATAGTAATAATGACATATGGCTTATTGATATAAATTATATATTATGGGAATGGTTACAAACTGAATACATACCAGTATTTTCCACCATTGACCTGCACAGAAGAAACTCAGTCCCATGCTAACTACTAATTGGTATATATGATCAAAATTCATTGGAAACACAAAGAGATTCTAATCAATCAAAATGTAATCAATTTCCTCAAAAAGTGTAATACATTTATTCTTGTTTGCAGAGCAGCTATTTGATTTTCTAACAGTCCTACTTACTTTGGGGGAAAATAAGAGGACTGAAAATGGTTGGATAGATTCATTTCTCCCAGTCTCACCCTAAGCAGACAGTCCTGAATTTTAGGCTGTTTTTGACTCCCTCTGAGTCGTTACCCCTGCCTATACGTGTACAGTCCATGTTTATTAAGTCTTCCAATCCAAATAATGGATTGGAAGACTTAATACTAGTATTGTTAAAATGGCAAGTGTCCACAAATTGATCTACAGATTGAATGCAATCTCTATCAAAATCCCAATCAATTAATTTATAGAAATGGAAAAGGGAATCCTAATATTCATATGGAATTGCAAGGGGCTGGGTAGAGATAGGCAAAGGGGGGAAACAGGAGACATCTGTAATAGTGTCAACAATAAAAAATTGATTGATGTCTGGCAGGCATGGCTCATTGGTTGAGGGTCAACCATGAACCAGGAGGTTATGGTTCAATTGCCGGTCAGAACATATGCAGGCTCGATCTCTAGTGGGGATGTACAGGATGATTTTCTCTCATCATTGATGTTTCTCTCTCTCCCTTCCTCTCTGAAATCAATAAGAATATATATCTAAAAAATCAATTGACAAAAATAAATGGGTTTATTTCTGGACTCTCAATTATATCCCAGTGATCTGTAGGTCTATCCTCTCGCAAGTACCATGAATGCTGCAATGAACACAGGGTGCATATATCTTTCTGAATAAATGTTCCAAATTTTCTGGGTAGATACCCAGGAGAAGGGTTTCTGGGACATATGGTAACTATTCTTAATTTGTTTAGGAACCTCCAAACTGCTTTTCATAGTGGCTATACCAGTTTACATTCCCACCAGCAGAGAATGAGGGTTCCTTTTTCTCCATAACCTCTCCAACACTTGTTATTACTTGTCCCGTTGATAATAGCCATTCTAACAGGTGTGAGGTGGTATCTCATTATAGTTTTTTTTAAATATATTTTTGTTAATTTCAGAGAGAGAGAGAATCATCAATGATGAGAGAGAATCATTGATCAGCTTCCTCATGCGCACCCCCTACGGGGATCGAGCCCACAACCCAGGCATATACCCTTGACCAGAATTAAACCTGGGACCCTTCAGTCCACAGTCCGACACTCTATCCACTGAGCCAAATTGGCTAGGGCACTCATGGTTGTTTTGTTTTTAATTACTTTATTGTTTATGGTATTACATATGTGTCCTTATCCCCTCCATTACCCCCCTTAACGCCCCCCACTCATGCCCTCACCCCCCTGTTGTCTGTGTCCATTGGTTAGGCTTATATGCATGCATACAAGTCCTTTGATTGATCTTTAGTTTTGATTATCACTTCCCAAATAGCTAGTAAAGTTGAGCATAAGATATATTATTTTAATGTACCATTGTGGGAGAAAATGCTGCCAATTAAATGCTGCCATATATTTAAATTCACCCCATATAAGAGATGTTAAAATGTGGGAAAATATTAGTGTCTCAAATATCAGCTATCAATAAAATATGAGAGGTGGATCATACAAAATATAGAGTATAGTTTCTGAAATCATGCCTGCATTTGAATTAATGCTTCAAAGAAAAGTAGTCCTTATGCTAAAAGTACAGACTTTCAAGTTTAATCTGGCAAAGTAAGGCAAAATTTGTGCTCCATTAGTCATTTGAAAGCTGTTCCTTAATATAAAACTTTAACTTTGTCAGGGAAAAACAGAGAGGTTCAACTACATGGTTTGGATTCAAATGGCCTTTGGTTCAAGTTATGTTTAATAGTTACCCTGTTTTTCTAAGTCACTATAAAAATGAAGACAATAAGTACACATGGTATGAGGTGGTTGTGTGGGTTGCATGAAAAAAGCTTATAAATTACTGAAGACGTGATAGTTGTCTTCCTTTAAGTGAAAACTTATGTGACAATGAATGTGATTTGTGTTTAATGACAATTCACATACTAAGGGAGCAGAAAAGACATTCCATTAGTTCATCAAAGAATGCTTTTTGTAAGAGGCTGTGTTTGAGCTTGAAGACCCGGGTGAAGGGATAAGAAAGTGAAGTGAGTGAATTGTAAGATGTGATTAGAAATAAGTGACAAGAAATAGGCAATGTGCATTTGGCAGGGCATGTTGGGATCCTGATGCATGAATTCTGTGTGCTTTCATGAATTAAGAAGAGTAAACGATCTAAAGAGGTGGCTTTCCCTAGTTGTAATAGAAGGAATGAGGGTTGGCTAACAAGGGAAGGGAGACCTGAGGCCAGGTTCAGAAGTTACAACACTCTCTTTTGTAGGAGGATAGCATCATAAAGTCATAGCTACTAAACTAGCAAATGTATCTGAACTTGGAAGGAGTGGAGCAGAAAGTACCCAATGCTGGGCTGCACGAAGTAGTTGTCCTTCAGAGAAATGGAGGCACTAGGGGGGGAGGTCTAATTAAAGCTTTATAAGTTCAAGGAAAAACTGGATCCTGGTGTCCTGCCTGGTACTCTGTCCTCAGTGCTACATGGTATGACATCTCCCAGGTAAGCCCCCAGAAAGGTTGGAAGAGCCAGGGACAGAAAAGTATTGTCTGTTTCCAACATCTACTCCAGGCTAAGCAGATGTTGCATTATACCCAGAGTCAAGGAGAGGCATGTAGGCAACCTGGAAAGGGAGAACAATTATAGTTCCTCTGGCTCCTTGGAGACAACCTTGCACTAAGTTAATAGATGTTTGTTTTCTTACTCTCTCCCTCATCAAACATCAGAAACTTAGTGAGACAGTCTCAGGGGATACTCCCATGAGAAAAGCAGGGCATATGAGTATCTACACCTATGAAGGATGGTAAGAATCCAAGGAAGGGAATATTTGGATTCAAGAAGCATTTGGAGATTTTTATCAGGTACCTTTTCTGTATGCTGTCTCTTGGCAGAGTTTTGTCTTCTTTTTGACAAATCATTTCATGGAGCATAAAGGAAGGGAGTGGAATGAATAGAATACATGACACAAGAGCTCAATGTCCTTTCTAGGTAAGAAATCAACTTTGAGAACGCCTGGTGAGAAGTGGGAATATCTTATCTCAGAGAGACACTAAATAAGAGAGTTAACTTATGTTCATGCTAAATGTGGATGTCTTTTGCATCTATACTCTAAAGTTCAATCTGCCTTTGCCCTGGTTTACTTGTGAGGCACAGTTCCCCGATCTCAGGATATAAATTATCAGCCAAAATGTAGGGAAATTTGGGAGAGTATTTTTCACGCAAGTTCACTCCCTTTCTCTCCCTTTCCCTCCCTCCATCTTTCTTTTCCCTGTAACTGTTTACATTCAATTCAATGTTCTTTAAATGACTTTCTTGTTTCCATTGTAGATGATGTGGAAAGAGGCATCTTGACTTAAAATGATGGTTATTCACCAACCACAAGCTAGGTGAGATAGCTATCATGATTAGCTGGATATGGATTAGCCACTGATAATCCTTAATCTAAAGCTGACCTGAACTTGATTCAAAGCCTGCATCTGTGGGGCCTGTGATTTATCAGCCCAGAGTCAGGAGGCAGAAAAGAAAATCCAGCTCTCCAACCTAGTCTCTCTCTTTCTTTCCCCTGCTTCCTGTCTTTTTCTTTAGATTTCTATCTCAAAGATTTTAAAAGAACAAGTTAAAAACACTTTCGGCTCTGATTTTTCCATATTCAGGAAGAAAAACACTGGAGTAAATGCTCTATTAATAACAGCTCAGTATAATAAACAAGATGTAAGAATACACATTGCAGATGACAAGAATCATTTATTGACAGTGTTGTTTACCTTCAGGTGCATGTAAGTCCATGGAAATGCGCAACCTGACAAAACTTCCTGAATTCATCCTCTTAGGACTCTCCTCTCGCCCTGAGGACCAGAAGCCACTCTTTGCCCTCTTTCTTATCATGTACCTGGTCACCTTGATGGGAAATCTGCTCATCATCTTGGTTATCCGCTCTGATTCTCAACTCCAAAACCCCATGTATTTCTTCCTGAGCATCTTGTCCTTTGCTGATATTTGCTACGCGACAGTCATAGTCCCCAAGATGTTAGTGAACTTCTTATCAGACACAAAGACCATTTTCTATGCTGAATGTCTGGCACAGATGTATTTCTTCCTGGTCTTTGGAAACATGGATAGTTATCTCCTGGCAGCTATGGCCATTGACCGCTATGTGGCCATTTGTAACCCTTTCCACTACGTCACTGTTATGAACCACAAACGCTGTATGTTGCTAGTGGTCTTTTCCATAGCTTTCTCCTGCCTCCACTCCCTCCTACATGTTCTCATGGTGAATCGACTCACCTTTTGTGCATCAAATGTTATCCATCACTTCTTTTGTGACGTCAACCCTGTTCTGAAACTGGCCTGCTCTTCTACCTCTGTCAATGAAGTCATAGCCATGACAGAAGGGCTGGCCTCTGTGATGGCCCCATTTGCCTGCATCATCATTTCTTACCTAAGGATCCTCATTGCTGTCCTTAATATTCCCTCAGCTGCTGGAAAACGCAAAGCCTTCTCCACCTGCAGCTCGCATCTCACTGTGGTGACTCTGTTTTATGGGAGTATTAGCTATGTCTATTTCCAGCCATTGTCAAAGTATACTGTCAAGGACCGAATAGCAACAATCATGTACACTGTATTGACATCAATGTTGAACCCATTTATCTACAGTTTAAGAAACAAAGACATGAAACGGGGCTTAGAGAAACTGATAAGCAAGATTAAGTCTGAAATGGACAGGCTTTCTACTACAACAATCAACAAAATTCATGGACCCTAATTGCAAGGTATGGTGTGTTGGTGTACACACACACACACACACACACACACACACGTGTGTGTGTACACACATGCACACTCACGTGTACACACAAACACACACACACACACACACACACACACACACATGCACACTCACGTGTACACACAAACACACGCGACCAGCACCTGAGGCAAGTTTTGGTGGAGAAATACTCTTTCATCTTTGTAGCTGCACCCTGTGGTTCTCCACCCTGTGGTCTCTGTGGTGCCATGACAGGACAGTCCCACTCAGTCTTAGTACCTGGGCTATGACTGCAGACCTACCCCATAATATCTCTCCATTCCAGAAAATCACATTCTCTTTACTCCCTCCATATTTATTTGGAAATTTCCATATTTCTCTCTACTTATAAATTCAGCCTGTTTGGTCACTGAATATCCAGAAAATTTTTATACATATCTATACAGAAAGTATATACATGCAGAGATGTTTATGCATAAATAACCACTCTATTCTATTTGAAACTTAGAATTTTTTTCCAGGGGTATGTGTGTGTGTGTGTGTGTGTGTGTGTGTGTGTGTGTGAACTTCCTATCAGACTAGAAGCTGCCCAATGTAGAGTCTGTTCCCTGATCATGCCCTTTCTTGAAATTCTCCCAACAGCTGACGATCCTGGTTTCTGGTCATTAGATTTCCAGCAACTGACATCAAGCACCTAATTTACTACTAATGAGCCAGCTCTACGCTTCTACACATGTTTTGGTCTCGGCTCTTCCACTCCTTCATATGCTCAGAGTGCATTCATCACCTGATTCTTCCTGGGGCTACTTGCCTGTGTGCTCTCCTCTCTAGAGATGCCTGTGTTTCCATGTGTCTTGTCTCTGTCATTTTTTTAAGAATAAAAGATTTATTACATGTAATCAGAAATGTTTCCTGTGGCCACTGGAGTAAAGAAAATGATGTAAACTACTAGTAAGAAACTTGTTGAGAATGCCTGATATAAAACAAGCTTCGATTTAGTTGGAGAACGAATTATATAGCGACACAGTCAGATGAATTATTTTGTTTTGTGTTGTGAAGAAAAACTGCAGTTTATTGTGATTCTCTCTCTCTCTCGTTCTCTCCTGGTGTTTATATCTTAATAGATGGAAATGTCTAAGTCAAACAAATTAAGCTTTCATGGTATTTTAGACAAGGAATAAATGGATGATTTTAAAGATTTTAAATAATAGAATAAGGAGTCTTTAAACTCCATTGATTTTGCCTCAATCATGCCAAACCTAGGGTGAGACCAAGTCTATGTGAGTATATATTGCCCAATTTCATTCCTTTGTTGCATGTATGGCAAATTAGTTTTCACTTCCATACCTACTCTGATAATTTAATGAGGACTTCCTGAAATGCT
The DNA here is from genome assembly GCF_000412655.1 of Myotis brandtii. NCBI lineage: Eukaryota > Metazoa > Chordata > Mammalia > Chiroptera > Vespertilionidae > Myotis > Myotis brandtii. The sequence continues at coordinate 33,465 of NW_005367140.1, read as the reverse complement.
GTAGTGAAAAAATCTTTTCCCTACCTTTGGGCTGAATGAAGAAGGATGAATAAAGATTGATTACAATGTGTACTATGGCCATGGGAGCAAAAAGTGCTAGTATATATTAACCATTTGTTCGCTATATGCATTTGCAAATATTTTCTCCAAATAAACCATTTGCATTCAGCTTCAATTATAAAATTGGCTTTTTTTTTACTCTCTGTATTCAAATTCTGTGCTGCTTTGCTTCCACTTTGCCAAGTTTCCTTGAGCAACTGAATCTTAGAGTGAGATCCACATTTTCCTGAGTTTTCTGACCACAATGCCCTCTCATAATTTCCATCACGTGGTGAGCCAGCATATACTACTGTCCCCTGGACTGCTTCCAGGACCTCCCCAAAATACCGACATGCATGGATGCTCAAGTCCCTTGTATAAAATGATGTAGTATTTGTATATAACCTATGCACGACCTCTCTTATACTTTAAATCATCTCTAGATTATTTATAATACCTAAGGTAATGTAAATGCTATGCAAATGTTATTATACTAGTTGTTATGCTAGTTATACTGTTATACTAGCATTGTTTAGGGAATGACAAGAAAAAAAGTCTGTACAAGTTCAGTACAGACACAACTATTGTAAGCCTAACTACATAGTCCATGTCATCAATAAGGTAACATTTATTTTTAACATTTTCTATCCACAGTTAGTTAAATCTGCTGATACAGAACCCATGGGTACAGAGGGCTAACTTCTTTTTTATCTTTATTGTTGAGAGTATTCCAGATGTCCCCTTCTTTTTCCCCACTGCCCTCTTTTACTCAGTTCTGGCCCCACCCAAGGCCTTCACCACCCTATTGTCTGTATCCATGGGCAATGCATATATGAATATAAATTCTTTGGTTAATCTCCCACTCTCCCTTCCCTTACCCTTCTGAGATTCATCAGTCTGTTCCATGTTTCCATGCCTCTGGTTCTATTTTGTTCATCAGTTTATTTTGTTCATTAGATTCCACATATAAGTGAGATCATATGTTATTTTTCTCTCTCTGACTGGCTTATTTCACTTAGCATAATAATCTCCAGATCAGTTCATGCTGTCACAAATGGTAATAATTCCTTCCTTTTTACAGCTGCAAAATATTCCATTATGTAAATGTACCACAGCTTTTTTATCCACTCATCTACTGATGGGCACTTGGCTGTTTCTAGATCTTAGCTATTGTAAATTACGAACATAGGGGTGCATATATTCTTTCTAATTGGTTTTTCGGGTTTCTTAGGATATAGTCCTAGAAGTGGAGTCACTGAGTCAAAAGCACTTCTATTTTCAAATTTTTGAGGAAACTCCACGCTGTTTTCACTAATGGATATACTAGTCTGCATTCCCACCAGCAGTGTACTAGGGTTCTTTTTTCTCCACATCCTTGCCAGCACTTGTTTGTTGATTTATTGATGCTAGCCATCCTGGCAGGGAGGTGATACCTCATAGTGGTTTTAATTTGCATATCTCTGATGATGAGTGATGTTGAGAACATATGTCTTCTGGTCATCTGTATGTCCTCTTTGGAGAAGTGTGTATTCAGGTCCTCTGCCCATTTTATAATTGGACTGTTTAATAAATTTAAAGATGCCAACACATGTACACAAGGTTATCATGGTAATGGAAAGGCAACTAGGACAAATCAATCATCCAGAATTGTGACTTATGGAAATTAATAACCTAATTTTAATGATGAAGTTCAAAGAGGTGAACTGACTTACCCAAAGTCACCATCAGGTAAGTAGTAAATAGAATTCAAACTCAAAATTGACTAACTCTAAATCAGAAGTGCCTACCCAAACACCATGGGGCGAAGTGGGAGCTGCCTGAGGCTACATTTTAACCTGTGTGAGCATATCACCAAGGACAGCCATCACATTCCCCACAGTCCCTTCTTGGCTCTGTTTCAGAATTCTGAACCAGAGGAGCCCATGTCCTTCTGAACAGATCGACACTTTTGCTCTCAAGGTAAAGCATGCTTCTCAGACTAGACGGTGTGATAAATGTGCCTTGGTGGTCTGTTTCTCTGACCAGGAGTGTGTTGAGATCAGTTGTAGCCATGGTTACAATGAGACTGATCTGATGTGCTAAGAGACAACTGGTTTAATTCCCAACCAACCATTCCCACGGAGGAGCCAAACTTTTGCCCCTGGGTTCTATTCAATTGGTAAGAGATGCTCTGAGTAGTTAATTATCATCCAAGTAAAGGAGCCTGGAGGTTCACCAGCAAGAGCTCCCCAGAGCCTCGTTAAGAAAGCTGAGATTGGACCTCATCCCTCTGAGGGAGCTTCTGCAGTAACAGTGGCTCAGAAACTTTTCAACAGGATGTTTCCTGGTTTCCTCCTGAGGCCAATCCTCCACGGCTAGCACTGGAGGGAGCTACTGAGTAACCTGTTTTAGACGGAGGGGATTTTTTTTTTTTATTAAGTTATTACATATGTGTCCTTATCCCCACATTACCCCCATTCCCTCCTACTCATGCCCTCACCCCCCTGTTGTCTGTGTCCATTGGTTAGGCTTATATGTACGCATATAAGTCCTTTGGTTGACCTCTCCCCCATTCCCCACCCTCCCCTACCTTCCCTCTGAGGTTTGACGGTCTGATCGATGCTTGTCTGTCTCTAGATCTGTTTTTGTTCATCAGTTTATGTTGTTCATTATATTCCATAAATGAGTGAGATTATGTGATATTTATCTTTCTCTGACTGGCTTATTTCACTTAGCATAAATTTTTAGGGGTGACATTGGTAACAAGATTATATAGGTTTCAAGTGTACATTTCTATGATACATGATCTGAATTATGCATTTTGTGCCCATCACCCAAAGTCAAATAGTCTACCATCACCATATATTCGACCTCCTTTACCCTTTATTTCGCTTCCCACATCCCTTTCCTCTGGTGACCACCACACTGTTGTCTGTGTCTATGAGTCTTTGTTTGTCTTGTTTGTTCATTTGTTTCTTGTTTTATATCCCACATATGAGTGAAATCATTTGGTTCTTAACGTTTTCTATGACTTTTTTCATTTAGCATGATAGTCTCAACATCTATCCATGTTGTCGCAAATGGCAGTATTTCATCTTTTCTTTTTCATCTTTTCTTATGGCTGAGTAGTATTCCAGAATTTTAAGCTAGTTCTAGCCAGATCCTTTTTCCTTGTATTCTTTGAATAACATTATCCTCCACATATTTAGCATATAAGAAGATCCCGATGCTCAGGGCCACACCCAGATTAATTAAGTCAGAATCGCTGAGATGTAGCCTAGGTATCAGTAGTTTTAAAGCACCCACATGATTTCAGTCAACAGCCAGGTTGAGACCACTGATCTCTTTAGAGGACCCCAGTTGGCCTGTGAAATTTGTTAGAACTGGTATTGTAATTTTAGGGTTCAGCAAATTAATGAACTTCTTCCCCTGTCTCCTAGGTATGTTTTTATATATCAAAGAAGTTTTATATATCATTAACGTTTTCTGTGTGTCAATACTTGATAGCAAGAAGACACAATAAGGCACTAAGTTAAAGATATTCTAATTCTACTTTTCTGGCCTTCTATATTTCTCTTTTCTATTTCCTAAGTATACAGATAGCACATGAATACACTACAGTTGTGAAATTTAAACAGAAGTTATAAAGTAAAACTGAAAGTCTCTTGATCCTACCTGAAAACTCTTTTTTATAAAAATATATCTTTACATTTACAAATATGAAGATTAATGGCACTGCCCAGGCTGGTGGCTCAGTTGGTTTGAGTGTCATTCCATACACCAAAAGGTTGCAAGTTCAGTTCCTGGTTAGGGCACATACCTAGGTTGTGGGTTCAATCCCAAGTTGGGGCACATACAGGAGGCAATCAATCAATGTTTCTCTCTCACATTGATGTTTCTCTCTCCCTTCCTGTCTTGAAAAGCAATAAAAACATATCTTAGGGTGAGGATTTTTTTAAAAAAGAATGTTCAATGAAGTTAGGGAAAGAATAGATGAACTTTGTGAGAACTTCAACAGAGATAGGGAGCATAAAAACAGAACTAGAAAACAAAAAAAGAACCACTCAAAAATGAAGAATACATTACTGAAATGAAGACTACATTACAGGCCCTGGTCAGAGTGGCTCAGTTAGTTGGGCATCATCCTGTGTACCGAAAGGTTGCCAGTTCGATTCCTGGTCAGGGCACATGCCTTGACTTGATCCATGGTAGCGGGTGTGCAGGAGATAGCCAATCAATGTTTCACTCTCACATCAATGTTTCTCTCTCCCTATTCCTCTCTCTCTAAAAAAAATAAATTTAAAATATATTTTTTAAAAACAATACATTATAGGGAATCATCAGTGCAATAGATTAAGCAGATTATCAAATCATAGATTTGGAAGGTAAGGAAGCAAAAAAACACTCAATCAGAATAGCAAAAAGAAAAAAGATTCCAATAAAAATGAGGATAGTATAAGGAGCCTCTGGAACAACTTCAAGTACACCAACATTTGCATCATGGGGGTGCCAGAAGGAAAAGAGAGAAAGCAAGAAATTGAAAACTTATGTAAAAGAAATAACGATGGAAAATTTCCCTAACCTGGTGAAGGAAACAGACATATAAGTCCAGGAAGCTCAGAGTCCCAAATAAGATGAACCCAAAAAGATCCATACCAAGACACATCATAATTAAAACCAAAGGTTAAAGACAAAGAGAGAATCTTTAAAGCAGCTAGAGAAAAGCAATTAGTTACCTACAAGTGAGCTCCCATAAGACTGTCAGCTGATTTCTCAACAGAAATTCAGACCAGAAGAAGGGATTGGCAAGAAATATTCAAAGTGATAAAAAGCAAGGACCTACAACCAAGATTATTCTACCCAGCAAAACTATCATTTAGAATCAAAGGACATATAAAGAGCTTCCCAGACAAAAGAAAGCTAAAGGAGTTCATCTCCACCAAACCAGTATTACATAGGTCTTCTTTAAGAAGAAAATTTTTTTAAAGATCAAAAATTTGAATAATAAAATGGCAATAAATACATATCTATCACCAATTGAATCTAAAACTAAAAATAAATGAACAAGCAGAACAGAAACAGAATCCTAGATATAGAGTACGTTTTGACAGCTTCCAGATGAGAGATGGGTTGTGGGGATGGGTGAAAATGGGAAAGAGATTAAGAAGCACAAATTGGTAGTTACACAATAGTCATGGGGATGTAAAGTACAATGTAGGGAATATAGTAAATAATATTGTAATAACTATATATGGTGTCAAATGGGTGTAAGATTTATCAATCTGATCACTTAGTAAGTTATATAATGTCTAATCATTGGGTTGTATACCTGAAACTAATACAATATTTTATGTCAACTGTAATTGAAAAAAAATATTTAAAAAGAAAAGAAATCCTACTGGAGTTTTGTGAGTCTAC
>NW_005367140.1:13763-27947 GCF_000412655.1 Myotis brandtii | reverse complement strand
AATAATTTTATATATAATTTATTTTATAAATAATAATTTATATATAATAATTAATAAATATATAATAATTAATTAATGTATATATTAATTTGGAGGACTTGTCATTTTTATTGTATTATCTTCCCATCCAGGAATATGGATTATGTGACCAATTGGTCACCCTCTAAAACTTACTACTTATAGGGCTTTGTTGTCTTGATGGAATCTGTTAATACACATCCCTAAGCAGTATGTGTTTGAGAAATAAAAGATGACCTCGGTCACACTCTGCAGTGAAACAAGCCAAAGAGAACTACAGCAGCAGCAGTCACAAGCTCATGAGAAGGCCAGCAAGGATATTCAGTCTTAGAACATGGGGGCTTGGTCCCAAGACAGCTGACTTTTCAAGAAAGAAGCGACTCTGCTGAAGGATGAGAAACTCGTAAACATTCAAGTTATATATGCTCTATCACTAAAATTCAGCCAAAACTCTTATTCCATGCCACAAATATTCTTAAATGCTTCCTTCCTCCTTCTTAAAAAATGAGTAAAATGGACATTCTCCCATATTAATTCCATTAAGTTATATGCCATGACAAACCACTATAAAAAAAATCTGTCAACAAGGGGGAGACTTTGAAGGATGTAGAGCAGAGAAGTGGCCAAATAATTACAAAATTATTTCTAATTTATAAAGACCACTGTGGTCACCAGATGGAAGATGAATGGAGTTGTGAGGACAGCTTCCATTTTTCCATTTACTCTTCTCTCCACCCTTGTCCACCCTGCTCTATGCTCCATGAGACTGAGATATGTATCAAAAGGTTTTCTTTCTAAAATTCAACAATAATAAAACAAAAAAACTGATTAGAAAGTGGGCCAAAAACCATAAAGACACCTCACCAAAAAGATGAATAGGCAGAGCACAGAGAATTTTTAGGGCAGCATATGAAACAATTCTCAGTATCATATGTCATAAAGGAAATGCAAATTAAAGCCACAGTATGATACCACTACACAGGTATCAGGATTGCCAAAATCCAGAACACTTTTAACACTGAATGCTGACAAGGATGTGGAACAATCGGAACTCTCACTCATTGCTGGAGGGATACAAAATGGTACAGCCACTTTGGAAGATAGTTTAATGGTTTCTTACAAAACTAAACATACTCTCTTGCCATATGATCCAACAATCACTCTTCTTCGTATCAACCTAAAGGAGTTGAAAATTTATGCCCACATAAAAACCAGATGTTTATAGCAGCTTTATTCATAATTGCCAAACTTGGAAGGACCAAGTGTCCTTCAGTAGATGGATGAAAAGAAAAGGTAAAACTATGGAGACAATAAAAAGATCAGTGGTTGCCATGAGTTAGAAGGAAAGGAGGAATGAGTAGGTGGAGTACAGAGAATTTTTAGGGCAGTGAAACTATTCTCTGTGATACTATAATGGTGTCAATATACATTTGTCAAAATCTACACATGGTACAAAGCCAATAGTTAACCTTAACATGAACTATGGACTTTGGGTGATATGTCAATATAGATTCATCAGTTTTAAAAATGTATCATTCTGGTGGGGACGTTGATAGTGGGGGAGGCCATATGTATATGGAAACAGCAGGTACGTGGGAAATCTCTGCACTTTCTGATCAATTTTGCTATGAACCCATAAAAAGGGCTCTAAAAATAAAATCTTTATTTAAAGGAAAATATCTATCTAAAAGTTATGATTGCTATGCCATTTGTACATGAGGACAATGTGAGTTGGTGAAGCTAAATATCCTACCCAAATTCACCCACTTAGTAATTGGTGGAATGGGCATTTATTTTCTTTATTTTTAAATTTTATTTATTAATGAGAGAGAGAGAGAGAGAGAGAGAGAGAGAGATCAATTTGTTTTTCCAGTTATTTATGCACTTATTGGTTGCTTCTTGTATGTACCCTGACCCAGGATAGAACTCACAATCTTGGCATATCAGGAGGATGCTCTAACCAACTTAGCTATCCAGTTAAGGCCTGGAACTGGCATTTAAAAACAGGTAGTCAGGCCCTGTCCAGTGTGGCTCAGTTGGTTGAGTATCATCCCCCTGCACTGAAAAGTCACCAGTTCGATCCCAGGTCAGGGCACATACCCAGGTTGCGGATTCAATCCCCGGTCAGAGTGCATATGGGAAGCAACCAATCGATGTTTCTCTCTCATATCAATGTTTCTCTCTCTCTTTCTCTCCCCTTTCCCTCCCTCTCTAAAATCAATAAAAACATATTTTAGAAAAAGCAGTCAGGCTTAAAAAATGGAAGCAATAAAATATTTGGGAAAGGCAAACAAAACAACAACAAAGCAAAATGAGGTTAATTACTGCAAAAGCTCACACAGCTTGTAAGAGGCAGAGCCAGTATCCGAAGCTATTCTGTCTGTCCCTGGAGCTAGTACCTCAATCCCTTCCCCATAACACTACAATCTGCAGCTAGACAGTCATACACACAGACATAGAACCTCAGAGATGTCAGAAACCATCACCTCTCCCTCTAGGTAGGTACTGATAAGCCTACACATAGACATGCGCAGGAGCACATGCATGTACAGAGAGTACATGTGCACATGAACACATATGTGCATGAACACAGCTCCACCCCTGCTGCTGCATGGCCCTAATTCCCTTCCCAGGGATGAGGCTACACTTCTGGAGCCCAGGTTCCCCACAAGCTCCTGGGCACAGAGCTCAGCGCAGGCATCAGTAATGTTTCTTCCCCTAGTAAGACCGCAGGGCCAATGCCCCCAGGGCTCTGGCCTGCTGGGAGGACAGGCCCCTGGGTCTCCCTTTCTATCATCAATTCCCACAGTAGATGGAGAGAAGAGCTGGCACATTTCTGAAGTTATATGAGCACTTCTAGCAGCCTTTGTCCTCAGAGATTAAGAGCCTGATTTTAACTCCCTGGCAAGCCCCAAGTTCAGGACACTGAATCTCCTCTGTCAGCCCACAGGTAGGCAAGCTGAGGGGTTTGGGGATCAGAGACTGTGGCATCAATATATTCAAGTGATCTTCCTCCCTTTCCTCATCCTATCTTCTTCTCTCCTCCATCTCCAAAGCCAGGAAACAAGTAAACAAGGAAGTTAAGATAATGCAAGGAGGGGTTCAAAGCACACACTCCGAAGCTGGACTCCACTCCATCTAGCTATGTGGACTTAGGCAAGTCACTTCAATTCCCTGTACCTAACTTTCATTATCTATAAAGCGGAGGGCTGTAAAGACTAAATGACATACTGTGTGTAAAGTTCTTAGAGCAGTGTCTGGCATGTGTAAGCGCTGACAATGCACAGGGAAGAGGCTGCAATGAAGTGGGCATCTCCAACAGGGAACTTCTGGGTGAGGTGCTGCCAGCTCAGCAGAAAAAATGCAAGAGATTAGTTTCCAGCATAAGTCCCATTTTAAGCACCTCTGGTTGATCAGATGGAGACTAAAGGTATGTTGAGGCTGAGGGAAAAGAATTCCAATGGGCATATTTTACTAGTAAATGTCCACTTCCTTGGAATCTAGAACAGCTGGGAAGGGAGAGGTAAATCGCTAAACTGGCATATTTGTAAAAAAAAAAAAAATAGACAGAAAGGAGAGATTTCAGAGAGCTGAATAAAGGGTCCTGCACAATCCCTAGCTGGTCAGTCATGCCTATTCAAATGCAGACAATATAATATAAAGTTAAATATGGAAAGAACTCCTCACTCCATCCCTCCAATCTCACTTCAGAAAGAAGCCACACACACCAAAACAAACACAAATATAAAGATTTTTTTTACCAAAATGGGATTATTCTATATGCAACTTGCTTTTGTCACTTAAATAAATATCCTAGACAGTTCTGTAATAGAGATAACATAGCTTAGCAATGAGTAGCTTCCACTCTGCGCATCAGACTGCCTGGATTAAAACCACAGCTCTCCCACCTCCACACTGTGGGATCTGGTGAGTTACTCAACTTTGCTAAATCCTATTACTTAATATAATGACAGTGTCGATATCAGAGGATTTGGAGGAAATAAAATTATAAAAGACACACAAAGTGCTTAGTTCAATGTGTGGCATATATTGAGTACTAATATATGATGGCTAATGTTAGCCATTATTTCTTTAGAGACTGCATGATATTGACTAACAAGAATTCACTACAAATTGTTTAATAATTCACCTATCTTGATATTTAGGTTGCTTCCTCTGTGGATTGTTTTGCGTATTTGTACTGTTTGTTTGGTGTTATAAACAAGTAATAACAAAAATGTGTACATATCTCTGTGCTACACATATGTGACTATTTTAAAAGGATAGATTTACTCAAGAGGAATTATTGGATAGATACAGATTTTCAATTCTGATAGAAACTACCAAAAGGTCTATCCTGATTACCCTCTCATTACTAATGTATGTGAGGATTTTTTTCCCTTTAAATATTGTTCAAAAACTGTACTGATATTCTGATGGGTGAAAATTGTATTTCAGTGTAATTTATGTTTCCTAATTGCCAGTGGGCTAAACATCTCATGTTTTCTTTGGTAAATGTGTTGCAAATATTTTCTTTGAATCAATAGTTTATATTTCAGCTTTACTTATTGTCTATTTTGGTGCAATTTTTACATATTTTAGTACACTAACTTGTCTTTTTTACCACTATATTTTATTTTTTTTCTTGTCTTTTAGTCAAGGTTTTATTTTCTTTTTTTTTTATTAGTTAAGGTATTACAAATGTGTCCTATATTTTATTTCTTGCTTGGAATAGCATCCCCATACTGAGACCATTAAAATATGCTCCTTCATTTTTTGCTAAAACTTACTTTATACTTTAGAGTTTTATTTTTATGTGTGGGTTAGATAGAAATCTAGCCATATTTTCCAAAGATTCAGCCAACTATCATAAATATCACCTATTTAATACTCCATCTTTCCTACATTGCTATGAAATAAATCTTTATTACATATTAAGTTCCATAGAGTTTAAGATCTGTATATATGTATAAATATAGATATACAGAATTTATTTATGTTGGTCCATTAATTTGCTTTTCTCTGTATGTTTTTCTTATTGTTTTTCATTATTTGTGTGTTTTTATTTTTAGGTTAGAAAAGTTCTCTGTTATTATTCTAATTTTTTCAAATTAGAATAAGCTTGTCTTTCTTTAGCCATTTAGCCCTTTAGATAAATTTAGAATGACTTAAAGTGACAGTAAAATTTCCCTTGGGGTTAATTGTAAGAGGGAATGGGGGTGGGGGACGGTAGAGAGGGCATAGCGGGGATGAATGGTGATAGAAGGAGACTTGACTTAGGGTGATGAACACACAATACAATATACAAATGATGTATTATAGAACTGTACACCTGAAACCTATATAACCAGTATGATTTTATTAACCGATGTCAGTCATTCTAATAAGTTCAATTCTTAAAAATTTCCCTTGGGGTATCACTGTTTTACATTGCTTAAATGTATATGTGAAGAAGAAATGATGTGCAAGATACTATCATTCAAATTAGCTAGTAACTTTTAAAATATGGTATTGTTTTACCAAAGCTTCATAAATCGGTATAAACTTGTAACACCTAGGATATAGCAAGGTTTTTGTTTGATTTTCATTGTAATCAATTCTGAGTTCTTGTGAATGAAAATAAAGCTTAAGGTGAAGATGCTCAACAGGTTGTGAAGGACTAATCTAAAATATTCTGACCTAGCAAAATAATCAACACTTTAAATTCCCTTTGGGTGTTATTATAGGTGCATTGAATTTTATAATTTAAGAAAAACTGACTTTTCTCCAGCTTTACTGAGATATAATTAACACATAACATTGCTATAAATTAAAGTGTACAGATGATTTAATACAGTTATATATTGCAAAATGATTACCACAGTAGGGTTAGTTAATAACTTTATCACCTTACATAATTACTATTTCTTTTATGTGTTGAGAACATTAAAGATCTACTCTCTTAAGTAGAAATTGTGGTCACCAGGGGCTGTGGAGGATGGGTGGAGGAAATGGGGAAATACTGTTTTGAGGTACAAACTTCTAAGCAGTAGATAAATTAATCCTCAATATCTAATGCACAGCACAGTGACTATAGACAATACTGTACTATAAACGTTAAAGTTGATAAAAGACTAGATATTAATTGTCTCCACCATAAAAAATGATAATTATGTGACTTGTAACATAATATATGTGTCAGCTAATGCTACGCTGGTAACCATACAGCAATATATAAATGAATCTAATCAACATGTTCTACCCCTTTAAACTTACACAACGTTATATATCAATTATGTCTCAAAAATAAATAAATATCTATTCTCTTAGCAAATTTCAAGTATGTAATACAGTATTTTTTACTTCAAATGTATAAACGACTTTATTGGTGATTTTTTTTTCCTTTTTATTGAATTTATTAGGTTGACACTAGTTTAAAAAAATTATACAGGTTTCAGATGCACAATTCTACAGTACATCATCTGTGTGTGATACAGTAGTGTTAACTTTATTCACCATGCTCTACAGTAGATTCCGAGAACTTAATCATCTTATAACTGGAAAATTGCACCTTTTATATAACATCTCCCCATTTCACTCACCTCCCAGTCCCTGGCAACCACCATTCTACAATTTATTTCTGTGAGTTTGTCTTTTTTAGATTCATCCATGAGAAAGAAGGAAACCCTGCCATTTGTAACAATGTGGATAGACTTCAAGAACATTATGCTAAGTCAAATAAGTCAGAAAGAAAAAGACAATTACTATGTGATATTACTTATATGTGTAATCTATAAGTTGACATTCTTTAATATTGAATCTTTTTTAGGAACAAAATATCTCCATTTATTCAGATCATAACTTTGTATCCTGTTATAGTTTCTTCAGATAGATATTTCACATTTCTTTTTATTTTCCCTTTTAGGTTTATTCCTAAGTATTTCTTAGACTTCCTTAGCATTGTCAATTGAAACTTTTTCTCCATGCATTTTCCTAATGTAAGAAAAGTATTAATATTTGTGTATTTATCTTGTATCTGGCCACTTTGGTGAAATCTTCATATGATTAAAGTCTTCAGATATGTATTAGCACTTTTCCAGATATACAACTCACTTAAAAATAATGACAATTTTACCTAATCTCATGTTTATGCCTCTTATTTCTTTAATTTTGCCTTTTAATTGGCTTAGACTACCATCTGAGCAATGCAGTTCAATAACGGTAACAGAGGCCATACTGACTTGTCCTTTCCATGATATTGATGGGAATCAGACTTTTATATTCACAGTTTTATATTCTGGTATTTTGAATGTTTAGAATAAGGACTTCATAGTTTTTATTCAGAAAAATTAATATATTTAAATAATTAATCTCCATAACATAGGCTATTCCTGGTAACATTTCTATTTTGAGTGGCATCCTTGAACAAAAACTTATAATTTAAGTGGCCAGATTATATTAGCCAAACAGAAATATTTAAATATATATTAAGAAGATTTTTCTCTTAAGATTTAAATATTCTCATCTGATTTCTGTGGATACCAAGGAGCACTGATGAAATCTGATGCTCACTTTTGTCCTATCCCAACTACCACGACCTCTGGAACTATCAGAAGAGGATCCTAATGAGAGGACCTCATTAACCCCTTCTTTGAAAGCATCATGATTAAAGGTGGGACCCAGCAGCCTCTTCCCATGGGATTAAAAAAAAAAAGTGGCTAGTAAGTTGTTCAGAAAACAACCTAAGAAGAATCTTTAAAAAGAGAACTGAGGGAAAACTCAGACAAATTAGGCTACATAGGAGGTCCTAAGAGCACATGAGAAATGTTTAGTTCCTCATCTAGGAAGCAACTTGAAATTTTCAAACATTTCCCTTGTGAGATATTTACTCCCTATTTCTCTACAGTTTCTTGAAGTAAATGATCTCTAAAACCCTAACAAACAGCAGCGGGCTTTTTTCATAGGCTGGAGGTTAGGAAGATGCTCATATCTCTTCCACTGCTTCTCCAACCCTGTCCAGGAAGGCAATAGACATGGAGATAAAGAACGGCAGCAGCAGCACCTCAGGATTTATCCTGCTGGGCTTATCTTCCAACCCTCAACTGCAGAAACCCCTCTTTGCCATCTTCTTCACCATGTACCTGGTCACTGTGGTGGGAAATGTACTCATCATCCTCGTCATCTACTCTAACTCCCGGCTCCATACACCTATGTACTTTTTTCTCAGCAATCTATCCTTTATGGATATCTGCTTCACGACAGTTGTTGTGCCCAAGATGCTGGTAAATTTACTATCAGAGACGAAGTCTATCTCCTATGTGGGCTGCCTGGTCCAGATGTACTTTTTCATGGCATTTGCGAACACTGACAGCTACCTGCTGGCCTCTATGGCCATAGACCGGCTGGTAGCCATCTGCAACCCCTTCCATTATGATGTGGTTATGAACCTACGGCGCTGCGTCCTCATGCTGCTGGGTTCTTGCACCATCTCCCATGTGCACTCCCTGTTCCGTGTGCTACTCATGTCCCGCCTGTCTTTCTGTGCCTCTCGCGTCATTAAGCACTTTTTTTGTGATACCCAGCCTGTGCTGAAGCTATCCTGTTCTGACACTTCCTCCAGCCAGATTGTTGTCATGACCGAGACACTGGCAGTCATTGTGACCCCCTTCTTGTGCATTCTCTTTTCCTACCTGCAAATCATCATCACTGTACTCAGAATCCCCTCTACAGCTGGGAAGTGGAAGGCCTTCTCTACCTGTGGCTCCCACCTCACTGTAGTAATCTTATTCTATGGGAGTGTCATCTATGTTTACTTTAGGCCCCTGTCCATGTACTCAGTGGTGAAGGACCGGGTAGCCACAGTTGTGTACACAGTAGTGATACCCATGCTGAACCCTTTTATCTACAGCCTTAGGAACAAAGATATGAAGAACGGTTTGAGGAAACTAAGGGACAGAATTCACTCATAGAAAGAGCAATACAATGGAATGTCATAATGGGGAGGTGACCTAAGAGATGATAGGTTATCCTCCTTCCTAACTATTTTTCACATGGCACCCACAGAGCTCATGGCAAGTGGTGTTGAATAGCAGTAAGAGCATTGGCCTGGAAGCTAGAACACTTGGTGTCTATCAATGAACTTGACCAAATATTTAATCCCAGAGTAGGTACTGCTAGGAATCCGAATTTCAGGAAAACAGTTTCTTCAACCCAGATGGTAGAATAAAGCTTTCTCCAAATATATCTTCTATAAGTTTGACATCAGCTAGTCCTCAAGGAATTATAAAATTCAATTAGTTTTTAGAATAAGAAATTACATGGAGTTGGTCAGGAATCGGCAAAGGCTCTTTGAGGAATAACCTAAGATTGTCCTTAAGGCTGGGCTGAATTTTGACAGATGGGAGTTCATTAGACGAGAAATGAGCAGAGTATTTAAAACAGTGCGAATCATTCAAGCAGGTAGAGGCAATAAGCACATGGGATGTGTTTGATATACAGTAAAGAGCCCTGTGAAGCTTGTTCAATTTGAGAGCAGGGAGGATAACACTGGAAAGATAAAAGAATTTACAAAGCAGATGTACATCTTACCAACACCAATGTATTATCACCGTGTGAATTCTCAATATTCATTTCCTTTTCCCTTCCTTAGTGATTCTTCTTTTCTCCACATGGCCAGAATCTTCACTGAAGTTCCCTTTATAGCTTGGGATAGTGATATAAATCAATCAGGATAGCTAGGTTCTGTTGTGGGAACAAACAACCTCAAAAATCTTTGGAACTAAAAACCGAAGGTCTATTTCTTATTCACACTGCAAGTCCACTGTAAAAAAAAAAGTATATGGGTGTTGCCCATTTTATACACTCAGGGATCAAACTTGATGGAGCATTCATCATTATAAGCATTAATCATCACTGTCAGAGGCTGAGAAAGACTCTTGAAGATTTGTTCTGACAAATAAATACTTAGGTTCAGAAGTGACTCACACCACTTCTGACCACAACTCATTGTCCACAGCCAATCTCGTGACACCACCCAACAAAATGGAGCCCAAGGCACAATCCAACAATGTATTTGTAAAATGGAGAGCCCAAAGTATTCAGTGATCATCATTAATGACCATTACACAATCCTAACAACTCACAAATACATAAAAGTACAAATTTGTTGCTTAATCAGTCCTTCCCTGATTATGTTATTGCCAATAACAATAGTAAAGTAAGATATATATCCTTCCTGGAATTCTTTTGCCTCAATTAGTTCATCAAGTTTTTACAACCAGCCCTGGCTTGTGTTGTTCAACAGTTAGAATGTCACCTCCCCTCCCCCGCACCCCCCTCCACACACACACACCAAAGGGTCACCAGTTTGACACACACACACACACACACACACACACACCAAAGGGTCACCAGTTTGATACTGGCCCTGGTCAGGGTGCATGTGGGAGGCAACAAATCAACGTGTCTCTCTCATTAATGTTTCTCCTATCTCTCTCTTTCTTCCTCCCCCCCCTCCCCCCGTGTGTGTGTGTGCATGTGTGTATGTCCTCTCCCTGGTCAAGGGCATGTACCTGGGTTGCAGGTTCAATACTGGCCCTGGTCAGGGTGCATGTGGGAGACAACCAATCAATGTGTCTCTCTCATTAATGTTTCTCCTCTCTCTCTCTTTCTTTCTCCCCCACTCCCCCCGTGTGTGTGTGTGCATGTGTGTGTGTCCTCTCCTGTCTCTCCCTCCCTTCCTCCCTTCCACTCTCTCTAAAAATCAATGGAAAAAATATCCTCAGGTGAGAATTAACAAAACCAAACTAAAAAATGTTTTTACAACTAGCAGATTTTATGGATTATAAACTTGTGGATAGCAGGACCTAAAGTTGAATACAAGTCCTTTTGCCATAACAATATAACAAGAAGTTTATAGGGGCCTAATGAAACTCAGGGACACCTAGGGCCCAAAATCAAGGTCCCCACCATTGCTGTCATTATGTTCTCTTCTAATTGTCATGAAGCAACCAGCAATTCATGCAACAAATTTAATTTGCAATAATCTTCATATCTGTACAGGCACACCTGGATGTCACCACTAACTCTTACCAATCATTTGGCTTAGGGATGCTGGCCTACCTAGAAGATCTGTACCCTTTCCACTTCCTATATTTACATGCCATAGTTTTCTCATGCTCAATCAGGTACAATACACGACTTTAAAATATGAATAATTCCTGGCATATATTAAATAAATAAACTCATCAATTATAGCTTCTGGTAACTTATAAAGTCCTTTGGTACCAGGAAACATATTGTTTCATTTCTATCCTCACTCAGCCATCAGCATCTGATTTCTTTGTCTCAGCAACACACAAGTCACTAAGAAATCAAGATCTTTTATGCGTAAGACTACAGATATTCCAAAAAGTTCACACTAAAGAGAATTCCAGATAATAAGACCATGCAGTAACATGTCAGGTGAAAGAATTACCAATCTGGCCTTCAGGTTAGTCCTAACCTTCTCAGTCAGAGCTAGGGTGTCTATCAGAATATGAGGCAATGCCCAAAGACATTCTGTCACACTTCAGAACGTGAACTAATGTGGACAGGTACTATCTGAGGACTTTAATAAAAGTTTTTCTATCCAAACTAGGTGTACAGAAGTTAACTTGGGAAAATTCTAATAAGTCTTTGGTAGGCACAAAATAAATTCCAAATGGCATTTTTAACAGAAATAGATAAAGAAATCCTAAATTGCATATGGAAGTAAAAAGAACCCAACATAGCAAAAACAATGTTAATAATAAAGAACAAAACTGGAGGCCTCACATTTCATGATTTCAAAATATATTCAAATCTACCAAATCAAAATAGTACAGTACTGGCATAGATACCAATAAAACAAAAGAAAGTCCAGAAATAAACCCAATATACATGAATAGCTAATTTTCAACAAAGGCATCAAGAATACACAATGAGAAAAAATAATGGTGGTGGGAAAACTGGATATATCCAATGCAAAAGAATGAAATTGGACCCTTATCTTACATTACTCCCAAAAATCAATTCAAAATTGATTAAAGATTAAAATGTAAGACCTGAAACTATAAAACTCTTAGAAGAAAACTTAAAAGAAAAGTTAACTGACATTGGTCTTGGTAAGGATTTCTTGGATATGACACCAAAAGCACACGTAATAAAAGCAAAAATAGACAAGTGATAATACATCAAGCTAAAAAGCTCCTACAAAGCAAATTAAATAATCAATGGAATGAAAAATCTACAGATTCAATGCAATTCCTATCCATGTTATAAAGCCAGCATTACCCTAATTGCAAAAACAAATAAAGACACTACAAAAAAATTTATAGGCCAATATCCCTGATGAACACAAATGCAAAAATCTTCAACAAAATCCTCAACCAAATCCAGTAATACATTAAAAAGATCATATACCATGATCAAGTGAAATTTATTCCAGGGATGCAAGATTGGTGCAATATCTGCAAATCAATAAACATGATACACCACATAAACAAAATGAAGGATAAAAACCACACGGTCATATCAATGGATGCAGAAAAAGGATTTCATAAAATCCAGCACCCATTTATAATCAAATCTCTCAGTAAATACTCACTAATTAAATGCAAGTTAATGTATATGAAAATTTTTGTCAGTTGAAGGTATATAAATATGAAGGAATTAAATTAGCTAGTAAACGGACTAAGAAAATTTTGGACAACTTTTGGTCCTCACATCTCTAAAATAAATACATTGTGCTTGACTTCTCCAAACAACAAAGGAGAAGTTTCCATGGGTAATGATTGAGAGCATGGGCTATGATCACACATATTAGACTGAATCCCATAAAGTAGATAATACTTGATCATTTTTAATTTATAGAAAATAACACACATATATATATATATCAAGTTATATACATGTCACATATATTATAGAAATAGATATACACACGTGTGTGACATTCTGTCCCCTACTGTACTGTGCGTGCCTACAGAATTTGTGTCATTTATGTTTCTATATTTTAAAAGCTAAAATTAGTTGAAAGAACACAAATTCTTAATGTAACTGTGGAGATGGTTGAAAAACTGGGAATGTAAGACTGATGTGGAGATTGAATTAGGAAATGTAGGTAAAGTCCTTAGTCCAGCACCCAAAAGTTCACCAAAATGTTCAGCGCTATTATGAAAGAGAGTTTGTGGGCTATCTTGGTTTTGGAGCTATGTTGGCATCAAGTGGCTTTAAATGGCACCCATCGCTGGAGTGTCCCTGAGTTTACAGGTGTGGGTCAATGGGACTGGGTTTCACATTACTTTCAGGCAGAAACAACTGACACTGGTTTGCAGGGGCTCGTCTCCTCTATCTGCCACAGTGAATTATTATGGTTTGACCTTGGCCAAACCAGAAATTATCTCTCGGTGGTCATTAACATGTAAACTCAGCCCAGCTGCTGTGGCTCAGTGGTTGAGCATTGACCCAAAAACCACGAAGTCATGGTTCAATGCCCAGTCAGGGCACATAGCGGGGTTGTGGGTACAATACCCACATTTTCTAATTAAATCCATTCAAAAGGCTTACATTACCCTTACAGGAGACAACCCTTGAATGATTCTCTTGGCATCATCAATGTGGCTATCTCTCTCTCTCCTTCCTTCCTCTCTGAAATCAATAAAAAAAAATTTTTTTTAAAGATGTAAACTCATAGAACTGGGTGAATGCCCTCTTGTTTCTGTGCAAGGAGGTCTTGCTGGTTGCTATAGGGGTGTGATGATTCCTGGAGTCAGAAGAGAATAGAGGGAAGATGCATGAATCCACAGGTGTGAGAATCTAACAGGTATGCAGTTAAAATTCATGGTTTTCCCAGAGAATGACAGTATGAGATGTGATGGTCCTCGTCATCCTTTCTGGGTTCCTGAGATTCCCAAGCCTTCTTCATCCCCAGCAGACAGAAGAGCAGCATGAGGCCTGAGAACAAGAGCAGCATACCCATTTCCTTCTCCTAGGACCCGCCATCCCGCCTGGAGAGCAGGGTGTGTTCTTCACCCTGTTCCTGGGCATGTACCTGACCATGGTGCTGGGCAACCTGCTCATCAGGCTGGACTCTCACCTGCACACGCCCATGTACTTCTTCCTCAGCCACTTGGCCTTCACTGACATTTCTCTCTCCTCTGTCACTGT
>NW_005367140.1:10479-13409 GCF_000412655.1 Myotis brandtii | reverse complement strand
GGGTGGGTGGGAAGAGATCAACCAAAGAACTTGTAAGCATGTATGCATAATCAATGGATCCAAATAATAGTATGGTGAAGGTCTGGGGTAGGGAGTCGGGGCAGGCTACAAGGGTTAATGAGTGGAAAAGGGGATGTATGTAATACTTTCAACAATAAATGTTTTTTAATTTGTTAAGAAAGGATAAAAACAGTAGCTTTGGAAACATTATCATATGCATTCTGATAATATGTGCTGGTATATCAGCTATAAATCTAAGCCTGAAATATACATACAAACATACTAGTACATACATATATACATATACACACAGAGTAGGTAAACATTGTAAAATGTTAACCATTGGGAATTGGCTGAAGATTGACCAGGAATTCCTAATATCGTTATTACAACTTTTCTATATCTTTGAAATCATTTCAAAATAGAAAGTTGAAAAATTGTTTTCCCAGCTTGAACAATGCCCAAGAACAAAGCAGTCCAGGGCATGACTGGAATCAGGGACACTGTCCCCTAGGACTCCAGTGCGTCTGGCTCTTGGACACACAGCTCCCAAAGGGCAGTCAGAAATCAGCCACAAGCTTGGGGACTTGGTTGCAGTCTCTCATTAGCAGTTAAGTGTCATTTGTGGACTCATTTCTCTAGAGCCGGATAAGGGAAAGGAAAGTCCTTAGAACTGCCAAGTCCCCAGATATAGCTTCTGTGTGTCTGATGTCAGGTCTCCTGAAGAAAACCTGAGGAGATGGGCGATAATCTGCAGCAGAAGGTGTCTGAACTCACCAATGAGCCCAGGTGAGTGGAGCTGGAAATCTGCCTTTGCCGATGGATCTGCCTGTGTGCTAGTGGGTTCATGTGTGAGACTCTGTGTCCTTGACCCTGTGTGTGTACATATATTGTATATGCTTGTATATGTGCTTTTTGATAGTTGTGTGTGTATGTGCTATGAATCTGACTCACAGTCTCGTTTTAGTGTTTGTAGATCAAATTCTCAGCCTCCTGGTGTTTGGTTGGGACTCTTGATTCATGTCTGTGATAGTAAACACTGGCATCACAGCTGAGCATCGGGAGTGAGACTGTGGTCTCTGCTGCTGGACAAGAAGATGCCGACCTCACCAGGAACCAAGGTCAGCTCAGAGAGAGCTCAGACCTCTGCTCAGCAGTGTGTTGTGGTGCACATGTGAGCTGTGCCTGTGGGTGACACCTCGTGTATGACAGCTGGAAGTTATGTTATTGGATTTTCTCTGTGTGTATGTGACCAAGTGTGTGTGACCATATGCATGGGTGTTGGTGGTGGTTTAATGACTGTGCCTGTGACTGAATAGACTTAACTGCCCCATGCTGACTGCCCTCCCCCAGCAAGGCGAAGGTCAGAAGGAGGGAAGCTCATTAATGCACTCTCATTAATAGGAGAGTGTATACTGTTTGTTGTAGTGAGTGTGGCTGGGTGTACATATGTGTTGTGTTGTGTGTTTCTTGTAAAATTTTTGAATTATTTGTGGTCTTGTGTGCTTTGGTGAAGTGTGTGTAGTGTTTGAGTTACGTATATGTGGTGAGGTGAGTGTTCACTAGGTACATCATGAAACAGGAGTCTTGATGTGCATTGTGAGTGTGTTTTGGGGTGAGAGGTATATTATTGTATGTGTGTATGTCCAACTTTCTGTTAATTCTGACTTGTATGTATGCATATGCGTGTTTATGAGATGAACCACATATTAGCTATTCTTCCTTTAGGATGGACATATGGTCAGGGGTGATGTACATTCTCAAAGCAGCAGTGTGTGTGTATGTGTGTGTGTGTGATCTGTATCGATGACTCAAGTATTTCCTAAAGTGTCCTCCTTCTGGGGCACCATTACCTAAGATACTCAAATTCTAAGCAACACCCTGGTTCTTGAAATGGATTTGCTATCATTTTTATGTACATGAGTGTGATTGAGTTGCTCAGGATTTTCCAACCTTTCTTTATTTTTACTAAACATCCCAGGGAAACAAACTAACTAACTAACCATAAATTCCAGGCATCATGATGTGTGAAGGTATTGGGCAGAATTACCATTAAATAGTGATGAGACCTTGGGGAAGTTATATAAAACATTGGTCTCACTTTCACGTCTATAAACTGAAAATAATTACACTAGTTTTGTGAATCTCGCAGAGGCCCTCAGTAAAGAGTTATTGCATAAATAGATCCTAATGTATTTGAGAATTTTTTGTCACTTGGAAAGTAAATAAATATGAAGGAATGAAATTATCTAGTCAAGGGAATAAAAAATTTTTGGACAATTCTGGGTCCTCACAGCTCTAAAATAATATATTGTGCTTTGCTCCTAAGCAAGAAAAGGGAAGTTTCCCTGTGTAACAGTTAAGAACATGGTTTCTGATCACACTGACATATTAGACAGAATCCCATGAAGTAGCTAACACTTGGTGATTTTTAATTTATAGAAAATGGTCAAACATACATATCAAGTTATAAACATATCACATATGTAATAGATACTAATATACACACGTGTATTTGCGCGCCATTCTGTCCCTGCTGTACTGCTGTGTGCCTACAGAATTTGTGTCATTTATGTTTCTATTTCGTAAAAAGTAAAATAGTTCAAAGAATACTAATCCTTAGAGCAGCTATGAAGAGGTTCTAAAATCTGGGAATGTAAGGCTGATGTGTGGATTTAATTAGGAAATGTAGGTAAAGTCCTTAGCCTGGTACCAAAATGTTCATCTAAATGTTCAGCATTATTATGAAAGATACTTTGTGGACTATTGTGGTTTTGAAGATATTCTGGCCTCAAGTGGGTTTCAATGGCCACCCAATACAAGAGTGTCCCTGAGTTTACAGCTGAGGGTCAATGGGAGCCGGCAGGCTCACAGGAGGTCTGACAATGCTCCAACAACGCCCGCTCAGCACTGGAGTCTCACGTGACTTT
>NW_005367140.1:9716-10033 GCF_000412655.1 Myotis brandtii | reverse complement strand
GAGGCATACATCCACAGGTGTGAGAAATTAATATGAAAGTATTTAAAAATGAATGGTTTTCCCAATAATGACAGTATGACATGAGATGTCCCGTTCATCCTTTCTAGGTTCCTAAGACTCCCAAGCCTTCTTCATCCCCAGGAGACAGAAGAGCATCATGAGGCCTGAGAACCAGAGCAGCGTGTCCCAGTTCCTCCTCCTGGGGCTCCCCATCCCGCCAGGGCAGCAGGGTGTGTTCTTCACCCTGTTCCTGGGCATGTACCTGACCACGGTGCTGGGCAACCTGCTCATCATCCTGCTCATCAGGCTGGACTCTC
>NW_005367140.1:4383-9222 GCF_000412655.1 Myotis brandtii | reverse complement strand
GTAGTTACCCCCATGCTGAACCCCTTCATCTACAGCCTGAGGAACAGAGATATCAAACAGGCCTTAGAGATGTGTGTCAATAGGATTAAGTTCTTAAAGTGGCAATCACTAAATCCTCTGGCTGCAGTCAAGAGCACAGGGAAATATATCTCCTAAAATTACTGAATAGTCAACATCTCCATATAACTTTAATAGAATATGCATTCTGTTGTCATGTACAGTGTGGTTAATATGTAAACTAGGTCAAGTTTGCTACATGGATTGTTAATAATGTTATATTCCCAATTAGTAATTTTTGCTTGTTCATCATCTCATAAGATATATGCAAAATCTTATGCAAAATATATTGCACAATTATAGATGTGGATTTGTCTTTTTCTCCTTTGAGATGTCTCAGCTATTGCTTATGTATTTTTTATCCTATGTTATTGATGACATACTGCTTTAGCCTCATGATTTGCTTCTGGTGAGATTTGTTTCTACCTGATTCATTAATGCTGGCTTTTGATGACTTCAAGTTGATTGTGAGGATCTCTTCCCACCTGACATTCAGTGACACCATTTTGGTAGATTGCAATCAGCCATGATAAGAAATATTACACTATGAAAAATGGCATATGCTACAAAATAAGGCTTTTCAACAAGAGGGCCAGACTTTTCAAAAATACATTCAAAAGCACACCACTGCATTTATGATTAGGAGATCTTTCCAGAAATGGGCTTTACTTTAACTACTCATCTACTTCTATTATTAGTATAGGTACTTTACTATAATTTTATGTTTTGTATATCAAACTACAATTAATAATTAAAGAGAGTATAAAAAGTGATCTCTTAAGAACACAGGGAAGAATCATAAAACAATAAGATAATGTACGATTAAGTTAATACAGACAGTCCTTGGGTTTCATCGGACTCTACATACGCCGTTTCGTGATTACGTTGCTATAGATATAGGTACACAAACAGATATACGAACAGACACATAGGTATAAATATACAGATCGAGATATAGATACTAGTATAGAATAGGGAGTAAAATGCAGCTCTCTTGCAGTTAGAGTTTAATGGTATATTTTTTCCATCACTTTAAGCTTTTCTTTTTCCTTATATCTCTGAGGTGTCCATTATTAACAATGGAATGCTAGATATCGGTCATTTTATGTAGAGAAACAATTATTGTATTTCTGTAGAATTTTGTCTCTTGACATCTAAAGTAATCATAATACATTTGAATTTATATTTTCCTTGTAACTATGTTTATTATTTGATACATGTTTCACATATATTCTCTGTTGTTTTCCTCCCTTTTGATTAAATGTATATTTTAATCCTTTTCCCTCTACAGTAGGTCTTTGGGTTACGTTTGAGATCCGTTCCTACAGCACAGAACCCACCTACATAAGCACCTACGTCACTCACATGGAGCACAGACACAGCACTAATGAAGTGAAACAGTAAAAAATATTTAAAGGAAAGATAGCATTTCCTTTTAAGTGTGGTAAATAAATAATAAAAAACATGAAGCACATATGTACATATGTCAAAATGACAAAACTTTTTATTTTTTATAAATAAATAGAGATGGCGATGTAACCACAAAACGACATACGTCGAGTCAGACGTAACCTGAGGACTGTCTGTATTAACGTAATCTTACATTATTATTATTTTTTATGAGTCTTCCCTGTGTTCTTAAGAGATCACTTCTTACACTCCCTTTAATTTTTAATTGTAGTTTCATATACAAAACATAACTTTTACCATTCTAGCCATTTGAACCATTTAGGACACTCATCAGCAAGATCTCATTTTATGACCACTAAAGAGTCTCTATAGAACATCAATTGAGTATTTTGCAAATGTGAAAAAAATAAGAACAAGGTTATCTATGAACTAATACGAAGAAAGAGTAAGATATATTGCTAAATGAAAAAAAAGGCAATATGTAAAAGAGAATTTATAGCGGGCTACATCTCATGTAAAAATGAAGGGAAATAAAATATCCAACTCTCTGCCCATTTGAGCAAAGAGAAGGACAGGAAGAATAAATCGGAAACTAATAGGATTTTTTTTATCTACAAGAAGTGGGGCAGAAGTGATGGGGAAATGGGTAGAATTATTTGTGTAGAATTGACTATGTTGCCTTTTGCAAGTAAAACATGAATAGAAAAGGTGGCTAGTAAAGCAAAATAGAATAAAACGAATCAAATGAACATAACAAAATTTAAATTAACACCATATTACACTAAAAGGGAAAATAAAATAACCTAAGTAGTTCTTAAACCTAGAATTTTGTCTATATATGTTCACAACTTAAAAAAAAAACCTCAAAATAAAGTTTTAAGCTGTGGTATGTTATTAACAGTGGTATGAATTCAAGATTCTGAAACACCCTACCATGTATCCAAAGATTCAGCAAATAAGTAAACACTGAGGAAAAGATAGTGACTCTCACTCTCAGGGAAAGGAGCTCTGTACATGGAAAAGGAGAGGCTGGAAAACTCTCTATGGTATCAAACCAGAATTGGAGATATCAGTTCAAACTCATGGGTTTTAAAATGTATAAACAGGTTGCAATTTATTTTTTTATTTATTGTTTGTATATCAACAGCTATATTGCCCCACCCCCTATTATTTGTGTCCCACTCCTGGCCCACCTCCTGTGGGTAAACTTCCCTTCAGTTTCTTAGTTTCTAGTTTTTACTCCTTTTGTTTCTGTTATAAGTATTTCCCAGTTGGCTTCCCTGAGATCACTTAGAATCCTTACAACCAATAAAAACACCTAAAACTACAAAATAAATAGTGGTAATGGGTTATAATTCAAGAGAATAAGTAAGCATCCATGACACCATAATGATATGAAAAAACAAACAAATAGATAAATGTGGGAAATAGGGTAAGTCCCTTCTTATAGGAGAATACTAGCACACCTAATAAACATACAAGAAATAATAGAATTAGAAGAATCACCATTTGGCCACCACATTTGCAATAATTTTGTCCTATAAGAATCTCCAATAAATTTTTTCAGATAATTAGTTATGACCTCAGGCTATTTTTATAGATGCGCCATATCTCTACACCCTCATATTTCAAGGAACAAGTATGTTCACTTTTTCAACATACAGAACCACAGGAATTTGAAGACAATGATTGTGTGGACCACCCTATACCAAATCTGTTCAATTCAGTTATTTCTACTTATATGCTGGTAAATAACAGATTTTCTTCTTTTTTTCAATTATATTTACTTTCAATATTATTCTGTATTGGTTTCAGGTGTACAGCATAGTCATTAGACTGGAAATATTGAGAAGAACACTATGTAAATTATATGATTACCTAAACACTATGATAGGTTTTCTTTTCTTTCAATTTTTTTTACTTTAAATAATATTTTTCTGAGGAGAACCAAGATGGTGGCATAGGTAAACAGCTATAATTGCGGCCTCTCACAACCACATCAAAATTACAACTAAAAGGTAGAACAACGACCACCCAGAACCGTAGCAAAGCTGTCTGAGTGGAAGTTCCACAACTACAGAGGTGAAGAAAGCGCATTGAGACCGGTAAGAGATGCAGAGGCACATAAAGCACTGGCACCTGGATGTACTGCTCTTTTAATCAGGAGGGAAATACAAGCTCCCGCTTGCTCTGAACTCCAGTTACAGGCGAGACTCTGAGGGACAAAGACACATAAGGGGAGAAACTGGACTGTCTGGCATCGGGACAGGAACACGAGGGTGGCTTTCTCACAGAGGTGCTCACAGTGATCATTGTTCCTGCACGGGGGGGGTGTGGGACACGGAGACCCGTGGACCTCTCCAGTGCAGGGCTGAATGGCAGCCATTGCTGTTTGCTCCACCCAGGTTATTCCCAGAGACACAGGCCCATACAATTTACAACCCCACCCAAGCAGTGCGCATCAGCTTTTGCATATGAATGGCCTGTCCTTTCTCTGCATAAAACCTGTCAAACTGCAGCTGGGTTGGAGAGCCCCAGAGCTTCGAAAAGAAGGCCCAAGGCCAGGCAGCAGCAGCCTGCCTTGCTTCACACCTGGGCTTAGTCTGGGGACTTCTAAACCACATACAGAGAGGAGGAATCTGCAGATGTCTCTGTAGCTCCTGCTGGGCGGCCTCAGACAGTGGCTGAACTTGCACCTTCTTGTAGATCTAAGAGCCTGTGTACCCAGCAATCAGAGTGAGACCATACCAGATTACAACTCTTCACATCCATAAGCGACACACTCAGGGGGCAGATTTAGTGAGCAACAAAGTCCCACTGAAGCAAGTCCTGCCCCATAAGAATGTCTCCTGTGCAACAGTTCTTCGAGTGTAGACACAGCTGGTCATCACAACCAAAGGACTGGAGGTCAATTCCTCCCAATTATACCAAAAGCAATCAAGGGTTAACTACCACAAGACTGTGCACACAGCACACAAAGGGGTGCACCAAGAGTGTCCACCTCTGGTGACTGGGGAGGCTGAGCCACTGGGCCATATAGGACACCTAGCACACAAAGCCACTCTATCAACACAGGGATGCAGCCAAAAAGCAGAGACAAAGAAACATGTCACAAATGCAAGAAATGGAGGAAAGCAAAATACTGGATATAGAGTTCAAAACCATAGCTATAAGGTTAATCAATAATCTTCTAAAAACCTCCTAGAAATTTAGTGACACCCTCAAGGATATGAAAAAGGACCAATCAGAAAATAAGCATACACTGACAGAAATAAAGAATAATATACAGAGATCCAACAGCTGACTAGAGGATCCCAATAATCAAGTCAAAGATTTGAAATACGAAGAAGCAAAAAACACCCAACCGGAAAA
>NW_005367140.1:0-1216 GCF_000412655.1 Myotis brandtii | reverse complement strand
GGGTGACAGGACGTGCTTTTCCGAATTAATGAGAGAAAACATTGATTCTCCTGCTGCCCACGAAGGTGGAAAGTGAAGTGGGGAGCCATGTGGGGAATGAGCAAGGTTCCCTGTCTGGGGGTTCCAAATCTGCTGTTGGTTTCTTTCACCACTGACTAGAGATATACAGGGTGTCCCCCCAAAATGTATACACACTTTGAATACCTACTAATTCCAATGGTTTTAAGCATAAGAAAGAAACAACAATGGAGCTGTTATCTGTTAAAAGTGTGGGCACAAACAGGTAGGTGGACATTCCCTGAGGGGTCTCAGATTGGAGAGAGTGAAGGCCAGACTGAGGGGCCCCTTCCCCACCTACCCCAGTGCAGGAATTTCATGCACCGGGCTCCTAGCATATATATATATATCAAGTTATATACATATCACATGTATTATAGATACAGATATACACAAGTGTGTGCCATTCTGTCCCCTACTGTACTGTATTTGCCTACAGAATTTGTGTCATTTATGTGTCTATGTCTTAAAAGCTAAAAAAAGTTGAAAGAACACAAATTCTTAATGTAACTGTGGAGATGGTTGAAAATCTGGGAATGTAAGACTGATGTGTAGATTTAATTAGTACATGTAGGTAAAGTCCTTAGACCAGCACCCAAATACTCACCAAAATGTTCAGTGCTATTATGAAAGCGAGTTTGTGGGCTATCTTGGTTTGGGAGCTATATTGGCATCAAGTGGCTTTAAATGGTACCCATCACTGGAGTGTCCCTGAGTTTACAGGTATGGGTCAATGGGACTGGGTTTCACATTACTTTCAGGCAAAAACAACTGACACTTGTTTGCAGGGGCTCGTCTCCAGTATCTGCCACAGTGAATTATTATGGTTTGGCTTTGGCCAAACTAGAAATTATCTCTCGGAGGTCATTAACATGTAAACTCAGCCCGGCTGCTGTGGCTCAGTGGTTGAGCATTAACCTATGAACCAGGAAGTCACAGTTCAATGCCCAGTCAGGGCACATAGCAGGGTTGTGGGTTCAATCCCCACATTTCCTAATTAAATCCATACATCAGTCTTACATTCACCTTACAGGAGACAGCCCTTCAATGATTCTCTTGGCATCATCGATGTTGCTATCTCTCTCTACCTCCTTCCTTCCTCTCTGAAATCAATAAATAAATTTTTTTTAAGATGTAAACTCACAGAACTGGGTGAATG
>NW_005367139.1:0-890 GCF_000412655.1 Myotis brandtii | reverse complement strand
CTATCAATTTCTTCATCACCTCTCTGAATTTCAGTTTCCACATCTCTAAAAGAGAAATGAAATTTAAAAAAAAAACTAATTTCAGTCATCCTACCAGCAACTTTGATATGTAAAGAGAATCCTCAACCTTCTCAACCAGGAGTGTACATAAAAATGCCTGAGTAATTAAAAAAAAGGCATAGGCTCATGCCCCATCTTTAGAGATTCTGACTGAGTGGGTACTGAGCATTGGTATTTTTGACATGTTATCCAGGTGGTTAGAATTTTTCGCCAGAGATAAGGATTGAGATCAAGTATATAAAGTGATGAGCGCAATGCTTGAGCACGGGTCCTTAGGAAATGCTAGCACCTTTTACTTTTCCTCTGGTTTTGATATAATGACTAGGAAAAAATAGAACACTTGAAGGATATTTATTCATAAAAGAGTTGTGCATCTGGACTGTATAAATAATACTTATAATTCAATGAGGCAAACAACCCAATTAAAAATGGTTTAAATATTTGAATAGTTATAAGGACATGGATATGAAAACAAAATATATGGATAGAAGGCAAATGCAGTGAATGCACAAAATAATGGGCAATTACAGAAACAGAAGGTAAAACCACAATGTACTGTCTGAAGTGCCTGAAATGAAGACAACTGACCATTCTGACTGTTGATGAGGATAGGGAACAATGGAAACTCTCACACACAGTTGGTTGGAATGTAAAATAGAACAATTCTTTTGGAAAACATTTTGGCAGTTTCTCAAACTGTTAAACCTTTATCTACTTATATGACTTAGCTGCTTTAAACCTAGGTATTTACCCAAGACTAATGAAAGTATATGTTCATATAAAGACTTTGTATTATACAAACGTTTGGAGCAGTTCTATTTGTAATAGCC
>NW_005367138.1:0-920 GCF_000412655.1 Myotis brandtii | reverse complement strand
ATCATGTCACAGTGTCTGTAACTTAAACCATCATGTTGTACACATTATACAGTGACACATGTCAATTATTTCTCAATAAGCGCTCCTAGAGCCCGCTGCTAAAATGTGAATGCACTGGGGAAGGTACTGTTGGAGGCCCACGTAGCTAACCGCTGAACCGTGCTCCCTGATACATCTCTGGGACTTTGTCCTTGAAACACAAGTGGCTTTTATTATCTGCACAGATGCTGCGATTCTAAAACATGGAGTCCCTTTAAAGACCCCCAGAGAGAACTGTCGTCCAGAAACATACAGGTTCACTCAGGGTTGGAGAAAAATGTTTTTCTCATGCTTCCCCTTCTTGATAAAACCCAAATAGTGGACTTCTTTCTCCCTTTCCATTTATCAACATTTCCCTCTAGCAAATCTTGTTCTGCAGGGAGTTTGACCTCGAGGAGCCCCAAGGACTTAAATCAAGGTTGATGGTCGATACGGCATCAAGTCTGCTCAGGGGGGACACCCACCTCTAACGGGCAATATGCCTCTAAGAGAGAACGAAACACTGCAGGGATGATGGGCAGGCAGCCTGAGCAGGTGAGGCTGGGTTGACTCTGGACCAGCCCTTGTTGACAATGAATGACAACAGTGACAATAATGCATGCTTGTCTAGCACTCAGCTTCCGCCGAGTCTGTGTAAACTCAAGGCACTTGTCCGAATGCCCTCTGTTACTTACCCCTGTTTGAAGATGAGGATGAAGTTGAAAGCTGGAGGGGACCTTATGGATCACACTGTCCAGTTCCTTCACTTTATAGGTTGGAAAAGCCCCCCCAGAGGGAAAGAGGTGTGCCAAGGGCAAACAGCCAATTGGGAACACAGCTGAGTCCCAGCACAGCACCATTATGCCCATTCATTCATTCAGACACTTTTGAGCACCTCCTAT
>NW_005367137.1:0-798 GCF_000412655.1 Myotis brandtii | reverse complement strand
ATTCTCACCTGGGGATATTTTTCCATTGATTTTTTTTTAAAAGAGAGCAGAAGAGAGAGGGAAAGACAGAAACATCGATGTGAGAGAAATGCATCAATTGGTTGCCTCTTGCATGAGCCCCAACCAGGGTCCGGGCTGGGGAGGAGCCTGCAACCCTGTTACGTGCCCTTGACCGGAATTGAACCCGGGACCCTTTGGTCTGCAGGCCGACGCTCTATCCACTGAGCCAAAACGGTTAGGACAAAGGGGAAGTCTTCATTAGAACTGAGAAGAAAGGCTGGACAAGACTGAAGCATGAATTAATAGAAGAAATAGTCAACTTGAACAATGGAAAGTGAAAGGGGGCTGCCCTCAAGGAGGACCAATGCTCACTGGAACGTTTGCCATGAGCCTCTTAGTCTAAAACATGCTCAGTACCTATTCACACGGCACTGGAGCTGTTCTCCTCGGAAGTGTTTACTGTGGTTGTCTGAATGTAATGTTACATCTTAGAAGAGCACTAAATTCTGAAATCTGCATAGAGGGTGAAAACCATCTATTGTCAAAACGACATTAACAGCCCCCCTAATCTCCCATATACACTCTACAGAGGAATTCTCATGCACGTTTAAGCTTGAGAATTCTGGTTGGACTATAAAAAGGAATAAAAGGGAAATCTAAATACAGATATTAGGATGTTCAAATCACTCTCCTTATAAGATAACCAGCAAACCTGTGTTGACAATTAGGACATACAGGATGAGTGGAGTCTGGCCGGCCCCCAAAGTTATGTTATTTATATTTGACTACTAAACTTCT
>NW_005367136.1:0-567 GCF_000412655.1 Myotis brandtii | reverse complement strand
TGGAATAAGCAATAATTCTTAGATAAGGCGCCCAAAACATGGGACAACAGAAAAATAAATTAGACTTCAAAAGTAAAAACTCTTGTGCTTCGAAGGACCACATGCAGAAAGTTACAGAGAGAACAGAGACAATATTTGCAAGTCATATATTTGATAAGGGAATTAATTGTATACAGACTATACAAAGAAATCTTACAATCTATACTAATAAAAGGGTAATATGCTAATTAGACTGGATAGACTGGATGTCTTCCGGACATCCTTCTGGACAAAGCCACAGCAGCTGCGAGGGCCGAGGAGGGCTGGCAGCAGGCAGTGGCAACAGCAGCGGGGTGATGGGGGTGGTGCCTTCCCCTGATCTGCCTGGTCACCTTTCACAGAGGACATCCCCTGAGGGCTCCCAGACTGTGAGAGGGGGCAGGCCAGGCTGAGGGACCCTCCTCCCCACCCAGTGCACAAATTTTCGTGCACCAGACCTCTAGTTCAATAATAAAAAAGATAAATAGCCCAAAAGATATGAACATACATTCCTCAAATGTGTATCTTCAATAAGCACATAAGAAGATG
>NW_005367135.1:0-508 GCF_000412655.1 Myotis brandtii | reverse complement strand
AATCAAGAAATACTGGATAACAAAAAATCAGGTTATGAAAAGGAATTATTGGGAAAAAGCCGAAAATTGGCTTTAAATGTAAAGTACAAAGAATTGAGTGAGGAAGAGTTACTTGTCAAATTCAATCAACTTTGGGGAAAATGGGTCTATGATGTGTCCTCAACTGTCCCTCCAGGCACAGAGCCTAACATTGATGTGGATTCTGAAGATATCCTTTTGGAATATTTTAAAAAGGAGACAGATGTGGTGAATATACTGAAGGAAAAGTCTAGAAAGGAGTTTGAAATCAATTATGAAAAACATATCAAAATGAGCAAATGGTTTGGTTTATTAACAAGGTACTTAGAAGTACATGATAAAGAGTCCATAAAGAGGACTACTGATCACATTTTTTCAAGATACACTGAAAATATTAAAAACCTTCAGAGGCAACAATGTGATTATGATCCAAGTTACTTCCATGAAATCCTCAGAATAATAGAAGAGGAGGTGAAATCTGCACCCACTG
>NW_005367134.1:460-845 GCF_000412655.1 Myotis brandtii | reverse complement strand
TTCTCTGTGAGAAATCACAACACATTCCTATGTTTCCCAAAACTTCAAAATAACCCACACACACCTCATGGTCTAAGTTCCTTTAAAAAAAAAATTTTTTTTTTAAATTGTTTCCTTCCTTTCCAAGCCTGGTTTGCTTTTTGCTTATTTCTAACATGGACTCTCTTTCTTTCAGGTGATTTCGACTTAGCAGATGCGTTTGATGGTGAGTAATATTAACAGCATTTTATTTTAATTTTATTTTTTTTGACCATTGTGCTAGTATACTTTTTACGACGTGGAGGTGGAATAATACATTTGCATTTTTTTAAAAATATATTTTTATTGATTTCAGAGAGGAAGGGAGAGGGAGGGAGAGAGAGAGAAACATCCATGATGAGAGAGA
>NW_005367134.1:0-356 GCF_000412655.1 Myotis brandtii | reverse complement strand
CCTAGGACGATGCTCAACCACTGAGCCACACCAGCTACGCCTCATTTTTATTTAAAAAAATATTTTTATTGATTTTGGTGTGGAAGGGAGAGGGGGAGAGAGAGAGAGAGAGAGAGAGAGAGAGAGAGAGAGAGAGAGAGAGACGCTGCTGATGAGAGAGAATCATGCATCGGCCGCCTCCTGCACGCCCCCTACTGGGGATCGAGCCCACAACCCCGGGCAGGTGCCCTGGACTGGGAATCGAACCCATGACCCTTTGGTGGCCGGGGCAACATTGCAACCAGCTGAGCTACCCAGCCAGGGCAACATCTATTGAATTATGAACATAGAATATTTTGACTATTTATTTTATTTTA
>NW_005367133.1:373-914 GCF_000412655.1 Myotis brandtii | reverse complement strand
GAAAGAATTTTTAATGGGATACAATTGATTAATATTGCTCTTTATGATGATAGTTATTTATTCCTGTAAATTATTTACTCCTTCTCCAAAGTCATGAGATATTGTCCTTGAACTGTGGTGGTCACACGTGAGTGGGCATCAGCAGCATCTGCGAGGTGTTTTGTTTGTGTGTTTTTTCCATACCTCCAGAATGTCTAGTTCTTTAGATCAGGAAAGAGGCCTAAGAATTTGCATTTTTTTACAACTTTCAGATGATGCTGATTCTGGTGGTCTGAGGGTCACACTTAGAAAACCACTTATCTTTGAGAAGCTTACTGTTTAGATTTACATACACTTTTACAATATGCCTGGACTTGATTTTTGTGTGTGCTATGAAATGGGGATAAAAGTTAAATTTTTCCTTGTTAGTCAACTGATTAATAATGATATACTGCACCTATTATGTTGCAATTTAAGTGCCTATATGTATAATGACCTGTTGCTGAACTCCTTATTTTGTTCCATTCTTTCATGAGTCTATCCTTTGCCAATGTAATGTAAT
>NW_005367133.1:0-264 GCF_000412655.1 Myotis brandtii | reverse complement strand
AACCCTAGCAAACCAACACATCTGGTGTTGGCAAAGTTTTCTTCTAGATGATTAGTCATTAAGCAAAGTAGGAACAAGTGTATAACAGGCATTGCAGGATAATAACTAAATATTTAGGCAGCATTTTCAGCACATATTACGGAAATATCACAATCATCTTAAAATAGTTTTTGTAGGGAAAGCTCTTAAGAAGAAATTTGAGTAACCATATAACAAAGAGTTTCTTTACCTACTTTCTATCTGATAATAAGAGCCTTGGCAAAA
>NW_005367132.1:1297-3853 GCF_000412655.1 Myotis brandtii | reverse complement strand
CGAGCTCAAAAGGTTCGCCATCACTGCCTTAGGAGCTTTGCCATGCCCTTCCTTCTGCCCAGCGCCCCCATCCCCACTTTCCCCTTCTCCCCTGGCTCTCACTGACTCCTCCCTGTGGAAGATGTGGCCCAACTCCTCCAGGAAGCCTTCCATGAGCCACTCCCTCCCCTGCCTGCTCCCCTGAAATCTGGCCTTGTGCCCCAGTGAGCTCCCACATACATATCCCTTATGTATAAATCTCCCGTGGGATTCACCACGTTCTACTGAAATCGCGCGATGGTGCATGTTGCCCCACTGAGCTGTTTAAGGCAGGAGCCTTGTCTTATTAATGTTCCATTTCTTGTCTCTAGTTTGGCACCTGGGATGGAATCTAGCAGGCTCTTGGTGAATGTGCCTTGAATTGAACTGAAAATAGCTTTGACTCATCCATCTTTAAATAGGCGAACTCCGGAACCTACCTCTCAGGCTGCCGTGGGAGTGAAGGGAGATAATACTTGAGAAGTGCTTAGCATGTGCGCCACGCTTCTTCACTGTTGTCATGAGCGGTTTTACTAGGATCCGGGTGGTGCACTTGAAAAAGCACTCGACTAGGCTGTAGGAGATGTAGATTCTAGTCCCAGACCCCACACACCTAACAGGGTGACCTCGGACAAGTCAATTAGCCTTTCGGAACTGGTCCTCAATAAATGTTATTTTCCTTCCCTGCTTCACTTCCGTTATTGAACGGTGCCCCGCAATATCCCCACCTCTCTCTTTCTTCAGTGCAGATAACTAAGAATTTATGGATAATTAGCAGTGAGGGGGAGCAGAATTTGCCACCCCCCCAAAAAAATGCCTTCTTGGGTATATTGATTCTTTTAAGCTGGTTATTTTTAAGAAACTGTAGAGTCTCCTCCGAATGTGCCACCCTGGCAGGCAGATTATTTTGAGCTGAAGACAATCAAAGCCCAACAAATTCCAGAAGAGATGTTAACCTCCCCTAACCCGCCTGGAGGGATTCAGATAGCTTTTAACTAAGTCTGGCAGACGAGGGGCACCTGCAGAGTGTGTGCAGACTCCCCGCTGTGCCAGTGGCCCAGCAAGAATCTGTTTACCACACATTCCTTCTGGCTCACCTGCCTGTGAATTGCCTGCTTTCCCTTTAAAGCCGCAGACCCTCCATCTCCTTCTCCTTAGTCCAGAATGGCAGGTGAACCTCAGCTGCCCAATTTGCCCCCTGGCATCAGTTTTCACAGAACCCTCATGTCTACTCACGTAACTACATTTGCCCATTTTCTCTTGTTAACCTGTCTCCTGCCAGTTTGATTCTTAAACCAGCCAAAGGAGCTAAGAGAGGAAGAAGAGGAAATTTTTCTCCCCACCCCCAGAAGTGTATCTTGTCTTATGAATACCGACTGCACGTATGCATATCCCCAATACATAAGCAATCACTTTGACACCGACCCCAGGGAAGTCCTCTGCCCACTCCCACCCATGCCCCCATGCATGTTCAAAGAGTAGGAGAAAATCAAACCGAAAGGCAACCTTTTAAATACATTTAACTGTATAACAAACAATTACTCTTGTCTTATTTTCTCACTTCGCTGGGGACTGTACAACTCTGTTGTGCATACACAGGACTAGCTGGACCGATGTGTGGGGACTGAGCGCTGTGTGCACCACAGTGCTGTCTCCATGGAGAACACCAGCAGCCTCCTGGTTAGCAAACCCTACTTGCCCACCAGCCCACCCATTACTCCCATCCGTTCTGATGGAAGGAAAAGTTTAACTTCTCACAGAAGCTACTTTGAGATTTGAAGCCATTTCCTTCTAGTGGGGGCAGAGAGGAGTCAGGAAACTACATTACCCAGCACCCCTGTGGCTGAACCTGGGCTGACCTGTGGTTTCTATTCCGATTGGGCTGTAGCCAGAGCTCATAGGCCAATCAGAGCATGAGACTGAGGATGGTGTTTTCATCTGTCCCACTAAGAAATCAGGATAGCAATGAGGAAGGGAAGATGAAATGTTTGTGTTTTCTAAGACTGTTTTTAGGGAAGAAGACTTGAGCAAAAGCAGTGTGCTGAAACTCTTCCCTTGAACCACGGCATGGTGGAGCAGAGCAGAGCCCAGACCGATGAGGGGGTACTGTCTGTCTTTCTTTGCACCTAAGGCTGGGAGAAAAAAAAGACCTCTGTGCTCAGAGAACCCTTGACCTGATGGGGGAGGCATGGCCTCTTCCCCCAGGGAGTTCCCAGTCTGGTGGGAGAGAGAGCTCCCAAGAAATGAGGGAGCTTGGCATCCAGCCCCCATTCCTGCCTCTGCCCAGCTCTGCACACCCTGCCAAGGTGCCCTCCACAGCCAGCCGGAGCCGCCCTGCAGCTGTGATGGACACAGGTGGCTTGGCGCTTGTCCTTGTCTTTGCTCCACTGAGCCTGAGGTGCTGGGTTGGCTCTGGAGATGAGCAGACATCTCTCATGCCAGAGAGAAGGGCTGTGGGGGGGCAGACAGGCCCAAATGTGGCAGAACTTTGCAGCCTGAGCAGGTGGCCCAGCAGGGGCAAACTTCTCCAGGACTCTT
>NW_005367132.1:0-1073 GCF_000412655.1 Myotis brandtii | reverse complement strand
CCTCCACAAGTGGGAGCCAGGTCCTCCGGGGGATTGGGACTAGAAGACCTGTGTTTGAACACCGTCCCCGCCACCTGAAAGCTGTTCCTCTGGCTAAGACACCTCACTTCTCTGAGCCTCAGTTTCCCCAAAAAGGGGGAGAAAGGAGAATATTGCCCCAAATTCACATGGAGGTGGAATTGCTCATAGCAAATGGTTAAGACCCTGCAAGTGTTAGTTACTATCATTGATTAGCTGAGAGTTCCCTGGGCGCAGCCAACACCTGAAACCTCATTTCTAAAGTATAAAAACAGCTGAAAGTGGAGCTTCTCAGCATACAGCCAGGACAGGGCTCCTGGAAGCCCCTTCCTCACATCTTCCCACTCCCTCCCCTGCCAAAGACCCTCCAGTCACCAAAGAACATGGTCGTAACCTCTCATGGTTAGAACAACACTGAACAACCAAGCCCAGCTCTGATTCTCTGCTCAGCACCTGGGCTTTGCCAGCGTGGGTCCAGGCAAGGTCTTCTCCTGCAAAATAAGATGAAAACACCTCCTTCAGAGATTTGCTGGGAAGATGTAACTGGGTTGCTACCTACTGTGAAAAAAGCTGTTATAGGTCAAGCTCCAATATTTATCTCTTTATTGAGGTTCTTGGTAATTTCATTTTGGGTTTTTCCTTCACACGACATGGTGGGCTAAGTGTATGTTTACTAACCCCAGGGATGACCTGGGAAAAGGATGCTGAGGAAAGATGGAAGACAATGCAGAGATCAAGGGTTACATCTAGGGAAGAGTCTCGTTCAAGGAAGGAGAAAAGGAGGTGATGGAGGGTGGAGCCATCTGGTGTCATGGAAGTTGCTGTGGCGATAGGGCGAATCCAGCAGACTGGCTCCATCCAACCAGGAGCAGCAGGTAGGCCTGCGGAAGTGTACCCAGGCTTTTAGACTGATGGCCTCGCCCTCTTGCGATTTGCTGCTCACTCGGTTTTCCAAAGGCTCACCTGTGCAGGTCTGTGTTCACCATGTGTAGAATTCATATCCATCACCAGATGGCGGGGGTAGAGGGCGGGTGGAAGGATCTCATTCCTGAAGG
>NW_005367131.1:1733-2386 GCF_000412655.1 Myotis brandtii | reverse complement strand
ATGATATTGGGTTTGTAAAAATATATCAATAAAATTTGATGACTAAGTAGAGTGTGTACTTCCAAACCACAATATAGAATATTTTCATTCCATTTCGATGCATGGTATCTTATACTAAGGTTAAAAACATTTTTTTGAAAGAGTACATTATCTGACAAATTTTATGTTCTTCTTTATGTTTGATAGCCCGACTGTAATATTTATAAAGATCGATTACATATATGCACCAGAGAATATGATCCAGTCTGCGCAACGAATAAGAAAACTTACTCCAATGAATGTGTTTTCTGCAGTGAAATGTTGTAAGAATATAAGACTAAATATTGGCTCTTCCAAAATAATGAGGAAACCATCACAAAATGATAGGAAAACCCATGTTTTTGAAAGCCTATGCACAGTACTAGCATATATGGGAAAAAATTGTACTATCTCAATAAATGCCACAGCATCACACTGGTACCTTTCCCAGGAGTTCTCATTTGCAAAAGCAGATTTGTATTTGACCTCTCAATATATCTGCTGGGTATTCTGGAAATGTACAAATCAATTAATTTAACCACTAGGACTTACGAATGAGTCTATGCCCAATATATTGACTTCTGAAGTCCATATGATAACTGATCATCTTTGTGATGTAGCAAGCAAGCTACAGG
>NW_005367131.1:0-1337 GCF_000412655.1 Myotis brandtii | reverse complement strand
CATGTAGGAAGAGCCAAGTAGCCCCAGTTGAGGGAAGGACATGTGAAGGCTCTGGGGAGCGTGTGGGTCCCAGTTGGTTGTGGAGGTGGAGCACAGCTTCTCCACATCATGCTGCTCATTTACAAGCACTTACTGCAATATCCAGGTAATTTTAAATGCTGTTTATAATAATGCCTACTTCTTTCTCTTTTTCTTTACAGATCAAGTAATAGATCATTTCGATTTAAGCATTATGGGGAATGCAACTGACTGAGCTACACACGCCTATGGTTTTATGGCAATCCTATTTTCCAGTGAATTCTACAGCCAATCAGAGTCTTTTCAATCAGGGTGTAAAATTCCTAGGTGACCGGACAAAGCCTTCTATGCTATACAAGATGGAATATAGTGTGTTGAATTATCTCTCAACTCTAAGAGCTTTTGATTGATTTTCATTCTCTGTTCAATTATTAAATAGCAGTTGAAAAACTACCTTAATCGTGTGTTTGATAATATAAAACCTAATGCAATTTACAATCATAAATATTTCAATCAATACAATGTTAAACAATATTATCTTTATTAAAAATACAACCTTTTGTTGATTAATAGATTAAAGCACATTAATCCATTTGGTAACTAAAAGTAACTACTTTCAAAGGTAAAAATATAATGCACTACCTGGGTATTCATTAACATTGCAGACACTTAGGATCCTCTTTTTCAGAAAGAGTCAAAGCCT
This sequence comes from Myotis brandtii, assembly GCF_000412655.1. Classification (NCBI taxonomy): domain Eukaryota; kingdom Metazoa; phylum Chordata; class Mammalia; order Chiroptera; family Vespertilionidae; genus Myotis; species Myotis brandtii. The sequence continues at coordinate 616 of NW_005367131.1, read as the reverse complement.
CTAGAAGAGGGATCTAGGACTTGAATTCTAACAAGTACCCAGGGTCAATCTTACAATAACAAATATCGGGCAATATGGATTTATATTTTAAAACACAAGCCTTATCTATAATTGAATGAACTGGAAAATCTATTCAAAGATATTATATGATTTCTGAGGATTGGGGGAAAATTATGTTATTTTCTTGGCCGCTCACAAATCAGTCAAGACAAAGGTTGTTAATGTACTTAATATAATCTAGATCTAAGACCCTTATTAGATTCTAGAGGCCCAGTGCACGGATTCATGTACCGGTGCGGTCCCTAGCCTGTGGTCCCTGTGCCCTCTTGCAATCCGGACCCTTGGGGGAAGTTGGCAGTCATAAATCACCCGAGGAATGTAATAGTGCGCAAAGCAGCAGGCGGCCAGTGAGGAACCTGAGCCCAGGCCAGGCACAATGCTGCTCTTGCTCATCCTAGCTCTGCTGCACCTGCCTAATCACTCTCAGTCGTGCTGCTGCAGAGGCAGGAGAGGCTCTTGCCACCACAGCTGCACTTGCCAGCCATGAGCCAGTTGTCTGGTGTCTGCCAGTCAGCTGAATGGCACTCCCACTGTGGAAGCACACTGACCACCAGGG
>NW_005367130.1:0-916 GCF_000412655.1 Myotis brandtii | reverse complement strand
ACAAGTGCACGAATGTCGTGCACCGGGCCTCTAGTAAATAAATAAATCTATATATATAAAAGGCTAAGTGACCGACCGTATGTATATATGTCCAACCAACTGACTGGCTGGAACATGTGACGCGCACTGGCCATTTAAAAATAAACGCTGACTGGCGCATGTGCGATACATATGAAGCGCTTGCTGGCACCCATCGCACGTGTTTCGATCTGTCATTGTCAATCGTGAATTTGGTTGACACTTCTATTATAGAGAAAGGGCGAACAGTGATATTAAAATATTTCTTCTAATTAATTTCCTTTCAATGTGCACGAATCTGTGCACTGGGCCACTAGTAAATAAATAAAAGGGGAAACAAGAAGGAAAGATGGCAGAAACATTTGCTTTAATTTGCATGCCTACTACACAGTGGGTACAACAGCACAGGATTTGCAATTCTGTTCCTGCAGATATTCCCTAGAATAGAGCGCACTCGCATCTGCGTGTGTGCTGTGCTGTTTTACCAACGCTTTCCATGACCCCGGCACCCAGGCTATGGGGTGAAAAGCTATGGTTTCTGCGGGTACTTGTGCTCACAAACCGCCGAGAGGTTTACTGCGAGCCGATCCCGGTGTCCAGCGGGAGGCGGCGCTGAGGGCCAGGAGCTGTCCTTGCTCACATGCACGGGCACCGAGGGCGGCTGGAAAACACGGCACAGTTTCAACACGCGCAGAGACCACGGAGGGCCAGGCATTCTCATGTTAAGAGGGGCTAGTCATCAGGTGTCAAACCTGAAAACCACTCCTAGTCTGGCTGATCCTCCTCGGAGGCCGGGAATCACCACAGGAGCAACAGGCAAACTTGACCCATTTCAATAGAGAGCGTTTCTAACTCACATCGATGCCACTAAGAGAACACAGGCTCGTGCCACTGGAGG
>NW_005367129.1:0-764 GCF_000412655.1 Myotis brandtii | reverse complement strand
AGCAGCAGTCGACAAAGTGTTGGACCTCACGGACCACAGTTGCCGACTGCTGGTCTAAACCACAATATCCATATGTATCATGAAAAAGAAAAGAAAAGTATTTACAATATAGGTTACCACTTCATTAAAAGAAAGGCTCCAGATCTAAGATACTCCATTTAAAATTCTAAGCCACCCTTATAGACAAGGAAACTCAAACTACTGTACTGGAATGCTCAGAAAGAGTCAAGTAATCCCTATATTTGGATAATGGAAAGGAGAAAAACATAAAATAGAAATGGTAATTTTCTATAATCTTAGTTCTTATTTTCTAAAAGTTTGCAACTTATTTTCTTACCTGTTGGTAGAGGAGGGAAATCATAACTGTCAGAAGTAGTACTGATACCGGGATCATTTTTAAGTGGATTGGAAGTTAATGGCTGTCTAGTCCTCTTTTTCTGATTGAACAAAGGTACAGGCAAGCAGCCTAAATTGAATGTTCCAATAAATTAGTATAGATTAGATCTAGTTATAGCATAATTTGTCTACTTCTATATGTTAATTGTATATTTATTATAAACATATTTTATAGCTTTGATTGATTCTTACATTCTTTTTAAGATCCTAAATAGCCTCATTTGTTTCTCTAAAATCTCCTTTTTTAACATTTCATTTTCAATTGCAGCTTACATTCGACTCTACTAGTTTCAGGTGTCAGTGTGTTGCATAGTGGTTAGATAATCATATATTTTATCCAGTAATCCTCCTGATAATTCAAGTACCCA
>NW_005367128.1:0-750 GCF_000412655.1 Myotis brandtii | reverse complement strand
TAATACCCTTTGTAATAATTTAAGCAATAAAAAAATTAAAAAAAAATAAAATTTTTTTAAAACTTTGTAACTCACAGAAATACAAATTAGCTATGTAACTTTGCACTTGTAACCAGAAACGCCTTACTTAACTCACTTTTAAGTTCTAAAAATTAAGACTGTAGATGAAAATATTCCTCTGAAATATTATAAGATTTGCTCTGACTTTCAAATTTTTATATATTTTGTTTTTCTTGTGTTACCATATGAGCTAGGATCTTCATTAAATTTTGAATAAGTGATGGCAACATACATTCTTATCTTGTTAAATTGCTAACTAATTTCTCCTTTAATTTTATTCTTTTTTACATATAATTTTGAAGGCTTATTATCGGGTGCATACAAATTTAGAATTGTTATATTTTCCTAGGGATCTGAATCTTATTACAATATGAAGTGTCTGTCTTTATCACTAGAACAGGAAAACGTACTTTACCTAATAATCACAGCTACATCTACTGTTATGGTTAGTACTTGCATCATATATCTTTCCATTCTTTTTCCTAATTCTATTTTTTTTTATGTTATAGATATATTTTCTGTAGACACCATACAATATTTTTTCAATCTACCCTAACCATTTTTGTCTTTAAATTTAAATATTTAGTCATTTCACATTTATTTTTGAAGAATATATCTTTATTGATTTCACAGAGAAAGGGAGAACAAGAAGGAGAGAGATAGAAACACCAATGATGAGAAAATCATTGA
>NW_005367127.1:0-856 GCF_000412655.1 Myotis brandtii | reverse complement strand
TTTTCTTTGTAGTGAGACGGCGCTATAGAAATGAACATACTGCCCCACCCAGGTTTGTTTTCGATATATTCTGAGTATGGGAGATCCATCAATTTGTCGTTTTACTAATACATCCAGAAAAGGAATCGAGTTGTCCCTTTCTATTTCCATGGTGAATCGGATTGATGGATGTGCCTTATTAAAATGACTCAGTAGTTCCTCTGTGTCAAAGGCACTAGATTGGACAACAAAAATGTCATCAACATAACGACAGTATAGTTGAGACTGAGCTATCTGTGATTGAAGGGTAGACGTCTCTAACTTCGCCATGAAAATGTCAGCGAGCAGTGGTCCGAGGGGTGAACCCATAGCTACACCGTCTATTTGCCTGTACAGTTTACCATCAAATCTGAAGCAAACATTCATCGTGCAGCGAAGTATAAGTTCTTTGAGTTTGTTTGTTGGAAGGATCGTCTGTTGCTGGTTTTTATCAAGATAATCGCAAAGAAAATCAACAGTTTCCAGTAGTGGTACGTTAGTGAACAATGAAGAGACATCCACTGAAAGCATTCTCTGATCACGTAAATTTGTTTTCTTTATACTATCAACGAACTGAAATGTGTCTCGTAAACTATAACAGCATAATTTCTTCCTGGTCGGTTCAAGTATTTCGGCAAGCCATTGAGCAATTGCGTGAAAAGGAGAACCACACATTGCTAAAATCGGCCTCATTGGTACTCCAGATTTATGTAATTTAGGGAGACCGTATAACCTAGGAATGGTTGTACCTGTTGGTTTGAGTTCATCAAATTTATTTTGTGATAAGAAATTTTCCGTCTTCAGTTGCTTCAGGCATTCAGTTAACTGTTTCTCCACT
>NW_005367126.1:0-639 GCF_000412655.1 Myotis brandtii | reverse complement strand
CCTGCAGCCTCTCCCCGCTGCCAGCCCCACCCCCAATGGGCCCCCACCACCCCGATCGGCCCACGGTCCCTCTCCCCAGCCATCCCAGCCCTGATCAGGCCCCGATGGAGGAGGGCCAGCTGGCTAACCTACCACCATATCCTCCTTCCGACAGGCCCAGCCCCGATCTGCCCCGATTGGGGCCAGGCCAGCCGGACCCCACCTGTGTATGAATTCATGCACTGGGCCTCTAGTTAATAAGTAATAATACAAGAATAAACTCAGTTTTGCACATTCACAACTGTAAACCTACTTTTGCCCCACCCTGGGTATATATACATATTTACATCCTATATAATAAAAGCCTAATATGCAAATTGTCCCCTCGACTGGGAGTTCGACCAGGGGGCGGGGCTGATGGTGGTGGTGGCAGGTGGCCAAGGGAAAGGAGGCACCCCAGCCAGCAGCTGGCAGCTGTGAGGGAACCTACCCATGGACGAATTTCGTGCACTGGGCTTCTAGTATATATATATATCTTACATCCTATAAAAATACACATCTGTTTATTCTAACCTTCCTTATAGGCAACAGGGTTTGATCTAAATCCACCAAACAATGAAATATTTCAATGGCAATCAGCATGACCTCCACAAATTCCTG
>NW_005367125.1:0-895 GCF_000412655.1 Myotis brandtii | reverse complement strand
GTGGCTCGTGAGCCGCAGTTTGCCAACCACTGATATAGGATAATCTAATAAATGTGGCACATTGTTTGATACATATAAACTGGCTAGATTTAAGTTTTATGTGGAATTCTTTAAAGCAGTGTTTTGAGTAATCTATCAATTTTGCTTGAAATTGCCAGACTCTAATTGAAATTGAAACCCAGCAACTCCTATAACTTTTAGTTGAAGTACATTTCCTTTGTCATAAGCAGAGAGAATATTTTGTGCTCAAACCCAGAATTACTGCATTCTTGGGAGATAATCATATAACTAAAATCTGATTTGGTCAATTAACTATAATTTAGAACCTTAATCAATAATTCAATAGATGTTTGGTAGGATAGGAGACCCCATTGTTTATTGATTGTTTTCTTTCTCTAGAACTATGACTATGCCTTCTGATACACTTCCTTCTCCACCCTATTTATACAATATTTAAAAGCAGCAAAATGTATCATGGCCAGATGGTGCAGTTGGTTGGAGCATTGTCCCATACACCAGAAGGTTGTGGGTTTGCCCTAGCTGGTTTGGCTCAGTGGATAGAGCGTTGGCCTGTGGACTGAAGGGTCCCAGGTTTGATTCCAGTCAAGGGCACATGGCTGGGTTTGGGGTTTGATCCCCAGTAGGGGGCATGCAAGAGGCAGCTAATCAATGATTCTCTCTCATCATTGATGTTTCTAGCTCTCTCTACCTCTCCCTTCCTCTCTGAAATTAACAAAAATAGATTTTTTTTATAAAAAGGTGGGTTTGATTTCCAATCAGTGATCTCTAAAATCAATAAACGTATCTTTGGGTGAGGATTAAAAAATAAGTAGCAAAATAATTTTTAGTACATTGTACTATATTAACATTTATTCCTATTTACTCTGTGCCAGTA
>NW_005367124.1:0-775 GCF_000412655.1 Myotis brandtii | reverse complement strand
GGCTCCGCTCAAGGCTACAAAGTTTCAATTATACAAGTTAAATAAATCCTAGATACCTGCTTGTAGCCCGCGGGCACGGCCAGCCTGAAAAGGCCCTCAGCCTCTCACCCAGGCTGGCCAGGCACCCCACCAGGACACCCCCCACCCTGAAGGGGCTTCGGCCAGCCTGAAAACAGCCCTCAGCCCCTCACCCAGGCTGGCCAGGCACCCCAGTAGGGACCCCCACCCTGAAGGGGATGTGGCCAGCCTGAAAACAGCCCTCAGCCCCTCACCCAGGCTGGCCAGGCACCCCAGTAGGGACCCCCACCCTGAAGGGGATGTGGCCAGCCTGAAAACAGCCCTCAGCCCCTCACCCAGGCTGGCCAGGCACCCCAGTAGGGACCCCCACCCTGAAGGGGATGCCAGCCTGAAAACATCCCTCAGCCCCTCACCCAGGCTGGCCAGGCACCCCAGTGGGACCCCCACCCTGATCCAGGACACCCTTCAGGGCAAACCAGCCGGCCCCCACCCGTGCACCAGGCCTCTATCCTATATAATAAAAAGGTAATATCCAAATTGACCCTAACAGCAGAACAACTGGGAATGACTGGTCACTATGACACACACTGACCACCAGGGGGCAGACGTTTAATGCAGGAGCTGACCCTGGTGGTCAGTGCGCTCCCACAGGGGGAGCTCTGCTCATCCACAAGCCAGGCTTATGGCTGCCAGCACAACGGTGGTTGTGGGAGCCTCTCCCGCCTCCTCAACAGGGCTAAGGATGTCCGACTGCAGC
>NW_005367123.1:0-516 GCF_000412655.1 Myotis brandtii | reverse complement strand
CTCACCCATTCCCGATCAGGGCCGATCGGAGTCATCTAGCCCAGTCGAAATCGGGGCTTATCAGGGCCAGCAGCCCCAGCCTCGCAGCCCCGCACCCTGCCTGGCACCCTGCCTTGGCCTGGTGCCACGCCCTCACCTCCTCCACCATCCCACCTACGAGGTGATCAATAGGAGCTGGGCCCCCACCCGGCTCCCTCAGTGCCTGGGAGCCCGGTGGCAGCCCTACCCCCCCCACTGCTGCCGCTGGTCACTGTCTGCAGGGTGATCAGTGGGGCAATTGGGTCCCCGCTCGCACCTGCCTTGGCCTGGCATCGCCCGCTCACCTGCTCCACCATCCCACCACGGGCCGGGGCCCATTGGGGCTGGCAGCACCTCCACTGCCGCCTGCTGCGAGCGCCACATCGCCGATACCTGCCATGTTCCGCGCCACCCCCGGTGGTCAGCACATATCGTAGTGAGCAGTCAAACTCCCGGTTGAACTCCTGGTTGAACTCCTGAGGGGACAATTTGCATATT
>NW_005367122.1:0-897 GCF_000412655.1 Myotis brandtii | reverse complement strand
CAAACCTCCCCCCACCCCGCTCACTCTATGGATGAATGGACAGGCCCCCGCCCAGAGACCAAGTCCAGGCCTGGCCATCAGGGCTTGCCAAAGCCTCTGAAATTTGAAAGGCTGGATCAACCTTTTTTCTAAGGAGGGTTGTTTGTTGTTTTTGTTTTATCAGAGGGAACGAGTTATTTTGATTGTTTGTTTGTTTGTTTGTTTGTTTGTTTTTCCCACACCTTTTCGGGTGATTATGGCCAAGGTGAAAACAGCAACCGGTAAAATGAATCCCCACAATGACTCGGTAAAAAAGAGGTCTTTTTCAGAGTCATTTAATAAAATAAAAGTTAATGAAAAATCTTTATAGGAATTAAATCCTACTTCAAAACAGAAGAAACAACTCCATCATTGGCCACAGGTCCCTGGCCATCCTCGCGCACACTGACTTGCTGGTGCTTTAGCTGGTGTCCATCATCGCATCGTAATCGTCCAGCAGGGCGTCCATCTCCTCGGCGTCCATCTGGCCGTCCAAGTCCTCGGTGTCCCCCATCGCGTTGTAAGTGTCCAGTAGGGCGTCCAACTCTGCGGTGTCCCTCATCGCGCTGTCAACGTCCAGCTGGGAGTCCAACGCCTTGGTGTCCCTCATGGAGCTGTCAGCATCCTTCTGGGCCTCCAACTTTTTAGTGTCCCTCATCGCATTGTAAGCGCCCAGATGGGCATTCATACTTTTGGTGTCCCTCATCGAGTTGTAAGAGCCCTTTTGGGCGTCCAACTGCTGGGTGCCCCTCATTGCGCTGTAAGCGTCCTGCTTGGTGTCCAACTGCTTGGGGCCCCTCATCGCTTCGTAATTGTCCAGCTGGGCGTCCACCTGCTCAGTGCCCTCATCGGGTTGTAAGCATCCTTCTGGGCATCCAA
>NW_005367121.1:0-514 GCF_000412655.1 Myotis brandtii | reverse complement strand
TTTGGGATTAGTGTTCTAAATTCTATTTTCATCTTTCTTTTAGCATCATTTACTCTACCTCAACTTTACCTTTACACCAAAACTCTCCTCCTCACTTTTCCCCTTTTGTTGTCCTGTTTCTCTTACCCTATTCCTGCTTTAGATTTTCCCTATTCCTTCTTTTTACCCACTGTCTAAATTTCACCCTACTTATATATCTAATTTCCAATCCCCTGCTCTAAATCCATATAAACCTCTCTCTTCTCTTTCTTCGCTATCCAAATTTTTTTCCTCTCTCATTTGGATGTTGTTTACTTGATTGTTCAGTATATTGGGCATTTTTTATGCTTGTTTGTGAGATTGTTTTGCTTTTTCTTTCTATTTTTCTGTTTGTTTGTTTTTGTTTTTTTCTTTTCTGGTTATTTTATTTTATTTTATTTTATTTGCTCCTGTTTCCCCTAACCTCACTTGATATCAATGGTTATTTGTAGTTTGCATTCTGTTGCTGGAATTTGTTGGAATTAGTGGCTGTTCT
>NW_005367120.1:0-817 GCF_000412655.1 Myotis brandtii | reverse complement strand
CTGTAAAAAATCAATAAAATATCTTTAAAAAAAGAAATATTTTTTATATTTTCTCAAATTTTACAATCATTTTTCTTTAAAATGAATGAAATCTAGATATATACATTTTTAATTGATTTTTTATTTATCTTTATTGTTGACAGTATTACAGATGTCCCCTTTTCTCCCCATGGACCCCTTCTAGCCCCGCGCCCTCCCTCCCCCCAGGCCTTCACCAAACTGTTGTCTGTGTCCATGGGTTATGCATATCGGATATTTACTTTTAATGTGGCAATTCTCTGCTTCCCCATAAAGCTATAATCAAATCAACGATATGTATAATGTATGGCGTTTTAAACTTGAGGAAATGAGGCGGTAATTCAGGAGTGCAAAGCCCCTATTAGGCCCTTTCAGTGCGCTCCGGACTAACTGACCACTCTGGACGACAGAACGACCACAAAGCGCGTGGCTGTGTGCCCCTGGGCGTGGTCTTTCACCCAATTCCCTATGTGATGGGCGCTATTTGTCTCAGATGTTTATGTGGGTTCATTTATTCCTGCCATCGCTATAAGCCTCCAAGACCTAGTCATTGAGTTCACTTGCCTTAGCTTTTAAAATTTTTATATATTTTTATTGACTTCAGAGAGGAAGGGAGAGAGAGATAGAAATATCAATGATGAGATAGAATCATTGTTCAGCTGTCTCCTGCACGCCCCCCACTGAGGATCAAGCCCACAACCCGGACATGTGCCCTGACTGGGAATCGAACCTCAATCTTCCGGTTCATAGGTCAACACAACTACTGAGCCACGCCAGCCGGGCTACTTGCCTTAGCTTT
>NW_005367119.1:0-456 GCF_000412655.1 Myotis brandtii | reverse complement strand
ATTGCCTTAAAACCTTAAATGACTTTCAAAAATTATTGGTTAAGACTTTATCTAAAAATCTCTACAGGAGAGATGACAAATTTATTTAATATACTTAGAGGTTACTCTAATCTTTCCTCACCCTGAGTATTGACAGATGAAGCTAGAAAGGAGTTACAAAGAATTGAGCAGGCAATCTCCTTAGTCCAAGTGGCATGAGTACTGCCTGGATTGCCTTTATTGGGACCGATTAATACTACTGCAAATAGTCCCACTGGAGTCATCTTCCAAAATAAAAACTCTCTTGCTATTGTTGAATGGGTCCACCTAGGACATCAATCCTCTAAAACTGTAGTTACATATATAGAACTTACAGCTCAGTTGATATTTCACCTTAGCGCTGCAGACAGCTTAGAGGAGAAGAACCCAAATGCATTTACCTTCCCCTCACTGGAAAGCAATTAGAAATGTTATTTC
>NW_005367118.1:0-778 GCF_000412655.1 Myotis brandtii | reverse complement strand
CTGGATTGTGATAGGGATGTCCGACTGCCGGTTTAGGCCTGATCCGGTCTAAACCGGCAGTTGGACATCCCCGAGGGCCAGATTGGAGGAGAGGGTGCAGGCTGGGCTGAGGGACACCCTCCCCCACCCCCACCTCCGGCACAAATTTCATGCACCTGGCCACTAGTATTATCATAAAAGTCCTTAACCAGGTGTATACAGCCAAAGTGTCTGTGAAGATTTTAGGGTTTGTGGTTTGTGCTGAATAGAATTTGCCTTTTAGTGCACTGGTCCTAGTATAAACCCAACTACTTTCTTGTTTTGATTCTTTGGCTAAACAACTAGAAAGCAGCAAATATGGCCTTACTCTGCTATCCCCCACATTGCTAAAAAAAAGGGCCTTGTCGTATAGGTGTGGTCTAATTTTGTCAATGCAGAAATATGAGAAAGGCTATGTGAGTCAGACTCATGAACTGTCTATCTCAGGATGGTCTTTGCAGGAGATGCTAAGCATGGGGTTATGGTGGAACACCTTTCCACTTAGAGGACTAGGGGTACAATTTGAACATACCCTGTTTCCTTTAGTAACCACTTTTGGATTTGCCTTTAATGAATTTATCCCATTGTTTAATAATCTAGTTATATTTTCTCAACATACACATTCATACTTTCTTATCACATGGCCTTTATTCTAAAAGTGTGTCCTTGTAGTCTTTCCAAACCTGGGGTTAATTTAGTGTCTGGCTTCCGATGGGCCTTCCTCATCCCCTCTGCCTGGCTGAACGGTGAGGATGATAAT
>NW_005367117.1:0-431 GCF_000412655.1 Myotis brandtii | reverse complement strand
AGCCTCCGGTTACTGGGAGACGTACCCACCTTCCCTCTGCGCTTCCAGTGCAGGACGCCCTCAGGCTTGGCCGCTGTCCAAGCCTGGCCTCGCTGCTGGTCTCTTTGGACGCGGCCTAAACATAAGAGGAAGGTGCCCAGTCCTCAGCACAGGCCGCTCGGACCCAACGTCCGACTGACGACCTTTCTCTGGCAAATGTAGGCCCCAGCACAGAGGGGAAGGTGAGGGGCAGAATAGGACGATGGAGCCACTGCCTGCGGTGCAGAGTCCTCCGCTGCACAAGGTCAGAGCCTCACTGCACAGGGTCAGAGCCTCACTGTGCAGGGTCAGAGCCTCACTGCACAGGGTCAGTGCCTCACTGCACAGGATCAGAGCCTCACTGCACAGGGTCAGTGCCTCACTGTGCAGGGTCAGAGCCTCACTGCGCAGGG
>NW_005367116.1:0-705 GCF_000412655.1 Myotis brandtii | reverse complement strand
GCGGGACTGGGCGAGACGGGCTGGACATGCCCTGGAGTCAACCTCTCTCCCCTCCCAGGCCATCCCCACCTGGGGTAGCACCATGGCTCAAAGGGCATCTGCGGAGTGAACAGGGTCCCTCCGGCAGGTGGGGTTCCTCAGCCTGGCCTGTGGGGATCGGGCTGAAACTGGCTCTCCAACATCCCCCAAGGGGTCCCAGAGTGCGAGAGGACACTCTGCAAAGTTGCTGTCATACAAGGTATGGAACACAACACAAGTGTGCAGTAAACCAGATTCAGGGCCAACAGTGCCCCAGCAACAACATAACCCACAGCCGAAGGTGGAATCGTGCAGCCCCATGAGGAATCGGGCTCCCTCTTCTCTGGTTTCCTCTTCTCTGGTTTTGGGGTGCATCACCCAAGAACCGCCTCTGCCAAGTCACTGCAGCTCGGCAGCTCCTGTATTGAGTGTCTGCCCCCTGGTGGTCAGTTCACATCATAGCTATCAGTCGGACGGACACTTAGCATATTAGCCTTTTGGCCCGGTGCATGAAATTCATGCACGGGTAGGGTCCCTAGGCCTGGCCGGTGATCAGGGCCCACTGGGGCTTTCTGGCTGCCATCCAGGAACTCCCTTCCGGCTGCTGGCCAGGGCCTTCCTTCATTCCGCTCCGCCCCCTGTTGTTCAGCGCACGTCATAGCAAGTGATGGAACTCCCAGTCTCCCA
>NW_005367115.1:0-2211 GCF_000412655.1 Myotis brandtii | reverse complement strand
AATGGCTGAAATTCATATTGGAAAGAGGGCTTGTACTACAAAGAGAGCTCTTACCAGAGATAACTTTTAACCAAATAAACTTATCTGCATTACAGGGCAACCTTTGTTTCCCACACACCTCCTCAGTTCTCCTGTAAATGACCTTCTTCCCCTTTGTATTCCCTTACATCCTTTTATAGCTCAGGATGCTAAGCCTCACTTACCTGGCTGTGCTTCAGGCCTCATATTCTTATGGGGCTCTTGTAATTAAGCTCATTTCCTCCTGTTAATCTGTCTTATGTCAATTTATATTAGGAAAGGCAAAGAACCTAGAAGGAAAAATGTTTCCTCCCCTATTGCCACTAAAGCACTGTAATTTGCTGCTGGGAACAATACCGTTTAAGATTGTGTCAGAACTGTGTATCAAAACATTAAATACAAGCTTGTAATCATAGTATAGAGTGACTTATGCACTTTTATGAGGATCCCATGAAATCTTGGCTTAAATGCCAAAATGTTTCAAATTGATAAACTCTTGTTAGCAAACTCAGCCTCATCAATGTGAGTCTACTGACAGTGGAAAGACTAGTTGTGATAGCTAAGTATAATTTGAAAAAGAAAGAGTAGTTAACATTTAAATGTATATTTAATAGTATTATTGTAGGCAGAGGCAGCTAGTTAGATATTAGCAAAAGAGAGCAGACATCTCATTAAGCCAAATTAACTAGGAAGCTAGTTTTCAGACACCCCAGAGGAAAGCCCCTCCTTTGACAAAGGGACTCTAATCCCCAGGAGGAAGAAAGAACTAGCTTTCCAATCTCCACAGGGAACAACTGGCCATTTCCCCAAATTATAGGGGGAGAAAGAACGAACAAAAGGGAAAGTCCTTTGCTGGGCACATACACAGTAGAAGCCAAGCTGGCACAGCGAGGAGGGACCAACACAAGTCCACAAAGAGCCAGGAAAGAGATTGGATACTCTGAAAGAAAGCCTGTTCTTTCACCAATCCAACATAATATTGATACCATTGTAATGAACCCAGTTGTTAACAACTGGAAAGGAGCAAAGGGAAGGCCACATTCATAGGCATGACATCTGTGCAGCTTTGCCAGGAAGCTGCAATTGAACACTCCCCAGGGTACCACCAGTCTCTCCCCGGCTCAGGGAAGGGACTGGACAGAGGAAGAAAAGATGCATGTCCAGGAAAGTCTGGGTAACACAGGGAAGGTATTTGTCAGTCATACCTGGGGACAGGTCATTGGCCAAAGTAGGCATGGCCACTGCAAGGCCTGGAAGACTTGAGATACATAAACTCCTAAACAAAGGAGTTCCTCCTCTTGGTCTGTGGGACTCTTGGGACTGTGGTTGCAGGGAGCGTCCTCTCCTGGCTCCTCTGCATTTGCCCATGTGGCCCATAGCCGTGTGGATCCCACACAATGAACTAATGGACTACGACTGGCCTGATGCTACTTAGGACTCAACTCCACCATCGAACGGAAACTTCACAAGCTGGCTTTGCTTTTCGCTCTGCTGGAACCTCAAGTGCACAACTTCCAGAATGAGATTAAGAGAAATGGGACTTTACAAATCAAGGGATGCAATTCCACACAAATAAAGATCACTTTCTCCCGTGTGAGCCTTTGCAATTTATTTTTTTTCAAGATATCGTAAAGACCCGACGCTCAGAACTTAGTGGGGAAAAGGATCCCCCACTTCCACTGATAACAATATAATAAAAGCTTAGCATAAAGCTCCAGGTTAGTTCGTTCATTTGCCCGTTTATTCATAGACACTCTCTGCAGCAGCCCTGGGGGTCAAGTATGGGCCTGGGTTTGGCAGCTCAGCCAGAGCATAGCCAGGAGCAGAGGCTAATCTAGCTGGAAGTGGGCAGAGAGTGGGCTAAACTTTGGCATGGACTGAACTAAACCGTAGAAACTTCTGATGTCCAGCACCTCTGGGGCCTGGCCCTTCTTCTGGGCTTGGTGAGAACAAGTGCAGGTCTGAGGCCCCAGGAGCTGGAATCCTTCCACAGAGAGATGGAGCTGAGCCACCTGGTCCTGGATGAGACAGCAGGCACCTGGGGGTGGTCCTTTGTTTTCGGTCTAATAAATCTTGCGATTATACCTCATCCTTCCCATACATGGGACCCCAAAATGCTTTTCTTGAGACTCAGTGGAAGAATCCTATTACCACAGGCATCATCATCTACACTAATAAAAGAGAAACATGGTA
>NW_005367114.1:4924-5926 GCF_000412655.1 Myotis brandtii | reverse complement strand
CCTTACTCCAACCCCCCTATAAAACCCCGCTCCACACCAAGTTCTCTCTCTGCCTCCTGCCGCTGCATCGGCAAGTGTGGTAGACGGGGAGCTCGAGCTAGCTCGAATAAAGACTCTTTTGCTTTTGCATCGGACACGGCTGGCTCCCTGGTGGTCTTTGGGGATCCTGAAATCTGGGCTTAACATCAGTTTTTCTTTTAGTAACATGACTTTTTCTGGTCTTGCTGCTGCTGCTACTACTACTACTGAGGCAGAAAAGTTCAAATACAAAGGCCTTGTGAACTACAAAGGCCTCATGCTCTGCCTCTCCCATTTTCATCTTGGCTGGAGTAATGCAGATGTGACCTTCACTGGCCACCTGTATCCCTGCTTTCCCCTCTCCAATTTCCTGTAATTTAGAGGACCAAGAAAAACCCCAACCATGTTGCTATGTGGAGAGGAGAGACAAAGATGAGCTGTGTCAGTAGTCACCCCAAGAGCTTCAGAGGCTGAGGACGACCCTATCCCCCTTCCTTGCCCAAGTGTAATAGAAACCTTCCACTCTGACCCCATTGGCATCTTTTTCTCTGAGATTGCCTGCTCTCTCTCACTCCTTGAGCTTTTTCAGATCTTAAAGAATGGTTAGAAAGATTAAAGACAAGTACAGTTTTGAGGGAAGGGGAAAAATTGGTATGTTCCATATGTCTTTCCCACAGTGCAAAGGGTGAGTATGCCAAAACTCAAGGGGGTCAAATTTTATTCACATCCTGTTGCAGTCAGCTTGGGGTGCTATAACATAAAACCAGACTAGGTGTCTTAGATCCAGAAATTTGGTCCTCAAAGTTCTGGAGCATCAAGTTTAAGGTTCTGGCTGATTCAGTTCCTGGAGAGGGTTCTCTATCTGGCAGCATTCTTGCTGTTTGTCACCTTCTTTCTTTGGTTCATACACGTGGAGAGAGAGGGATCCCTCTGATGTCCCTTCTAAGGACACTGATGGCATCATGAGGGCCCCGTCCTCATGAA
>NW_005367114.1:0-1772 GCF_000412655.1 Myotis brandtii | reverse complement strand
GGGGGAGGGGGTTCCCCCAGCCCGGCCTGTGCCCTCTCGCAGTCTGGGACCCCTCGGGGGATAACGACCTGCTGGCTTAGGCCTGCTCCCGGGTGGCAGAGGGCAGGCCCAATCCCTAAGTGCAGCCCCTGGTCAGGCTCAGAGCAGGGCCGATTGGGGGGTTGGGGTGCCGCCCCCTGTCACACTCAAGGCAGGGTCGATGGGGAGGTTGCAGCGCCATCCCCTGTCATGCACAGAGCAGGGCCGATCAGGGGGTTGAGGAGCTCCCCCTGTCACTCACAGAGTAGGGCCGCTAGGGGAGTTGGGGCACCGCCCCCTGTCACGCACAGAGCAGGGCCCATCAGGGGGTTGGGGCGCCTTCCCCTGTCACGAACAGAGCAGGGCGGATAGGGAGGTTGTGGCCCCGCCCCCTGTCACTCACAGAGCCACAGGGCGATCAGGGGGTTTGGGCGCTGCCCCCTGTCATGCTGATCCCGGTGCCGGGAGCCTCGCTGCTCCGCTGATCCCGGTGCTGGGAGGCCTATTACCCTTTTACTATATAGGATAGAGGCCTGGTGCATGGGTAGGGGCTGGCTGGTTTGCCCTGAAGGGTGTCCTGGATCAGGGTGGGGGTCCCCACTGGGGTGCCTGGCCAGTCTGGGTGAGGGGCTGAGGGCTGTTTTCCGGCTGGCGAGTGACTAAAGCTTCCAACCGCTCCTTGTTTTCTTCTCTCTTTTTTTTTTTTATTCTGGGCCAGCTTTAGCTCTGAGGCCTCGCTGCTGAAAACATAGATACAATGTTGCAGTCCAAGCCCGGCTGAATGGAAGCCCTTTTCTGGGGTTTTGTTTAGCTTCTTATTTGCAACATAGTACATAGTTGCTTAGAGTTGCAACTGAGAGGCTGGCAAGTTAGGCGGGGAACTTTGGAGTTCGCAGCAAGCAAGCCTCTCTGCTCGCTTCAGTGCCTGGCTGCCAGCCGCCATCTTGGCTGACAGTTAATTTGCATATACTCACTGATTAGCCAATGAAAAGGGTAGCGGTCTTACGCCAATTACCATGTTTCTCTTTTATTAGTGTAGATGTAAGTAATGTAGATTGTCATTGTGAGGAAGAGGCATTTTAGGATTGTTCAAATACTGTGACTCTTGTTCAGATTCTGGTACTCTTTTGTGGGCAGTGATTATTACTGCTTTTCCAAGTCATCAAGCACATCTTCCTTTGTGATTTTGGCCCATGCATCCGGTATTTCACCTTTACCTATAAATTTGAGTTGGTATTTTTTTTCTAGGTTTGATCTGAAGTGAGAGACAAACCATTTCCAGTATGGCTGGGTAGATGTGTCTGGGGTGATGCTCCATGTGGCATATTTCACTCCTGCCTGTCGATAGTTCTTAAAGGGGAATTTGGTGGTATCATCATTATTCAATATAAATGATCTATCACTTGCTACTGAACTAGTACATAATTCAAGGGAAAATTCTTGTGATTTGTGATATTGAATTCCATTGACAGCGTTAGGACGGTGGAAAGGAACACTGTGGTCTCCGTCATGGTTAGGGATTGTGTTTGTACAGATTGCTCCACAGAAGGGACATTGTTTCCAGCAGCCACACAGATGTTCAGAGAGCATTTTCTGAATTTCAGGAACCATGTCTTCCACAGGCTTACTCAAACACTTCTGTCCTACTGTGATCATTGCAGAAACCAAAGCTTTATTCATGGCTTCTTTGAGAAACTCAATATCTGTTATTTCCTGATGTTCAATGCTTACCAAGTCTTTTCGTGGAAAGTTCA
>NW_005367113.1:0-958 GCF_000412655.1 Myotis brandtii | reverse complement strand
TCCCTGCAGTGACTGTGTCAAGCAGCAAGGATGGACAATGGAGGTCATGCCACTAGCCGGGGGAGAAATGTGGAGGGGGCACCCCGGCCTGGTGTCCGTGTGTGCGGTAAATGTTGACAGCCGGGTCTCTGGAAGGAAGGATCCCTGCCCTCTGCTACCTGGTGGACGTCCTCCCACCACGGCCAACCACCTCCATGACGTCACCGAATGCGGAGCTGGGGAGAGATGCACCGCAGCTCGGTCACGTGGTGCTTCAGCCAGACCCAGGCACTAGATGTCAACCACCTCCAGGGCCTGGAAAGTGTACATCACTGGGAAGTGATGAGCTTTAGGTGCTTGTTCGTTTTACGTTGAGTATAATTTCTTTCATTTGTAAGTTTCTATAGCTGTGTTTCTATGGCTGTGTTTAAGTTGGTCCTCTCGAGCCTGTGGGGGCCAGCTCCCACACATCGCCCACTGCGCATCGCCCACTGCGCATCGCCCACTGCGCATCGCCCACTGCGCATCGCCCACTGCGCATCGCCCACTGCGCATCGCCCACTGCGCATCGCCCACTGCGCATCGCCCACTGCGCATCGCCCACTGCGCATCGCCCACTGCGCATCGCCCACTGCGCATCGCCCACTGCGCATCGCCCACTGCGCATCGCCCACTGCGCATCGCCCACTGCGCATTGCCCACTGCACATTGCTCACTGCCCTGTGTGTTTCTCAGGCCCTGTCCTCCCACCTTCAGCTATGCTGGCCTTCCCGGCCCAGCCCGCCGTCTGCAGGGCTCAGGATTCTCACCAGCCAGGGCCATGGGCTTCTGGGCTCCTGGTGGCTACATTTAATTCATACGTTCCAGTCCCGATTCTGCGTGGCCTTCCAGGGGCCCACGGCACCAGCTCCTTGAAATTCTCCAACGCATCCTTTCTTGCCATTATTTTTAAACAGCTCTTGTGGGCCTGCCCTTCTGC
>NW_005367112.1:0-812 GCF_000412655.1 Myotis brandtii | reverse complement strand
ACAATCAAAAGTGCAGACTTATGTGGGTTCCATGAAATCCATGTGTGATAGATTAGGGAGAGAGGAGAAAGCAAAGTGTGGAAACTTCTGTGATTGGATAAATGGTAAAATGCACATACTTCTTTTACATAGGTGGATGTAGGATAGTTTCAAGTCAACAATGAACTCAATAACAACGAAGGGATCTCTGATCTCCGCAGAGCACAGAACGGTGCCTGTGCTTGTGTTGTCCAAAATAAGGAAAATTCCTTTGATAATCCAAAGATATGTTATCATAGATGCAAAAAGGCTCAGTTAAGGTAAAGATTGACCTTTGTCAGGGAAGATACCAGACAAGGACATGACTACCCACCATGAGCTCCTTTTAGTTAGTGTTTTAATTTCAGACCATCCTTTGTAGTTACTTAAGGTCTCTCAGTTTGCAAGGCCTCCACGCAGGACTTCCCTGAGCTAGTCAGGTTAGCATGGGTCCCCTTTTTTCATCCACACATCCTCCTTTTGTTCATAAATCAATACAAATTATGCATTGATGATGAGTGTTAGTGTTTTGTCTTGCTGAACAATTGACCATTGGGGATGAGGTAAGACTATAACCTTAAATGGCATTCAAAGTGGAATTTTTATTATTAATCAAAATAAAAAGGCAGGCGAATGGGAGGCCATGAGATCCTATATGTCTTTGTTAAAAAATATTCTGTATCAATTTTAAATTTTGACTTAACATGAGCAGAGTCCTTTTGCTGCTTAAGTTTTGGTATTTTGCATCTAGTGTAATATTTACATACCAGGAACAAAAGCAACAGCATTAAAGC
>NW_005367111.1:0-830 GCF_000412655.1 Myotis brandtii | reverse complement strand
GGAAAGTTTTCCAGAAGAATTTTAGGCCAATGATGAAGAGGACTTACACTAGCAAGAGAGAAGCACAGAAAAGAGAGAGAGAATTTTCCAACTAAGTCCAAGTGAATGGCATGTCACATGTTGATAGATACAGTATAGAGAAGAGTATACAATAAATATGACAATTGTTTATATATGATGGATGAATATCCAAGATGCAACGAGAATATGGTCAATGGAATGATTCTAAAATAGAAAACAAGGCAACATCTTAGCCAGGACTTGGAGAATGAGTAGTTGTTTTAAAAATGGAAGAGAGGGATTTGGAAGGAGAGAGCATGTCCCATGAAGAGTACAAAGCTTCAAGATAGAAATTTGAGATAGTTCCTTTAGGGCTGAAAATGTTGATGGTAATGGTAAGAAAGAAGTCAAAAGAGCACCAATGGGGCCAAATCATGAAAGACCTTGTTTGTCAAGATCAGTGTGAACTTTATGCCACAGATGACGTGCTGCTATAGAAGAGCAAGCCAATGCCATGATCAGGTTGGCACAGTAGAGCCCTCCCTCAGCATGGGAGAGGCACTACCTGAGGGCAGGAAGACTGCAGACAAAAATTCTGTATTAGAGGCTCACAATCCCTCAAAACTGCCTTATTTCTGTTATCTGGGGAATTTTTTCATAGTAATTCTGGAATTCTTATTTGATTCTTGTCTGGTTATTTTGGCACATGGATAATCATTAAATCATAGACTTAATTCTGCTTGTTTTCATTTATTAGTGAGGTAGGGCTGCCATAACAAAATATTATAGGCTGGGTGACTTAAACAACAGAAATTTATTTGTTCACAGTT
>NW_005367110.1:0-812 GCF_000412655.1 Myotis brandtii | reverse complement strand
GCTCTGTGGTTTGGCCTCCACCTGAGCTCACTCACAGGTGACCTGGACGAGCAGTCGCACCCCTCTGGGCCTGTATCCCCTTCTTAGAGCAAGCTCTCTGCTCTGGGACAAGGGCCAGGGACCAGGGGGGCGCACGGGAGGCCACCGGGGGCTCACCGACTCAAAGGCCATGGAGATCCACTGCACGCGCCCCTCCTTGACGCCCACGGCCCCGTGCGACAGCTGCCCCGGGAGCAGGTTGGGCTCGGGCAGCTCCTTGCACTCAGGGTGCAGCAGCTGCAGGAAGGCGGAGATGCTGTAGCCTGCGGGGAGGAGGAGAGAGGGGAGGCGGTTACCTGGGAGGGCACCCCACCCCAGGCCGCCCCTCCCACCGTGCACTCGTGCTCACCTGTGTGTGTGCGCATGTGGGAGGGACACATGCCCTCCCTCTAACCTCCAAGTTTAAAGTGTGTGTAACCATTGGCAACGTCAGGAACCCACAGCACCCATCTGCCCCCAGGGTGGAAAGTGACGTCTTGTGCCCTCTCAGGGAGGCCTGGGGGCACCTGTGGGCCAGCCTATGTCCCCAATTTTGGAAAAGCTACACCTGCAGGTGTGCCCACGCACACCACAATCACCACACACGGCACCTCTGGGCCAATTCCCATTCACACATGAGCCCATCACACATGAGACACACAAATGTTCCCACAGCCCCGACTCCAGTGCGGACACTCAAGCACCCACGCATGTCTGCAGATACCCCGGTGGCCCCAGTCCCTCCTCCCTCTGAGGGCCTGGCTCCCCACACACCTGAGGGCAGGCACTGGGCC
>NW_005367109.1:0-513 GCF_000412655.1 Myotis brandtii | reverse complement strand
CTAGAGGCCTGGTGCACAAAGTCCGTGCACTGAGGGGAGGTGTCCCTCAGCCCAACCTGCACCCTCTCCCATCTGGGTCCACTTGGGGGATGTCTGACGAGTCAGACATTCCTCTCACAATCTGGTACTGTTGGCTCCTAACCACCCGTCTGACTGCCTGCCTGATTGCCCATAACTGCTTATGACTTCCAGCCATGAGCCCAGCTTCTGGCTGAGCGGCGCTCCCCCTGTGGGAGTGCACTGAACATCAGGGGGCAGCTCCTGCGTTGAGCATCTGCCTCCTGGTGGTCAGTACTCATCATAGCGACCAGTCATTCTGGTCGTTCTGCCATAACAGTCACTTAGGCTTTTATTATATAGATTATACTTTAATATTCATTGTAGCCATGTCATATTTTTTGTTTTTCTTGTTTTAACCAACCACACATAATCAAGTGATTAGAAATTATTTCCCAAAAGCAAATCTGTCACATCACATTAATTTCTCCATTAATTATTAAAAAGATAACTTGC
>NW_005367108.1:1677274-1693516 GCF_000412655.1 Myotis brandtii | reverse complement strand
AAAGCAAAAATCAACAAATGAGACTACATTAAACTTAAAAGCATTTGCACAATGAAAGAAACAATTAACAAAATAAAAGGGCAACCTACAGAATGGGAGAACATTTTTGCAAACTGTATATCAGGTCAGGGATTAATCCCCCAAATATATAAAGAACTCCTACAACTAAAAATAAAAAAAATCCAGCCCTGGATGGTTTTGCTTAGTGGTTGGAGCATTGGCCCGAAGACTGAAGGGTCATGGCTTTGATTCCAGTCAAGGGCACCTGCCTTGGTTGCAGGCTGGATCCCTGACCAGGTCATGGGGGGAATGGGGTGTGGGAGGCAAAGTGTCTCTTTGTTTCTCCCCTTCCCTTTCACTCTCTAAAAATCAATAGAAGAAAAAATATTCTTGGGTGAGGATTAATGATATATATATATACACACACATATATATATGTTCTAATATGCAAATTATCTGTTACGGTGTCACAGTCATGACCGCGGGTGGGCAGGGCTGCACGTGGTGAGGAGCGGGGCTGTGCACAGCGAGGGGCGTGCACAACCAGTCACTAGGAGATAGGTCCTCTCCCGCCTCCCGAGGAATCAGTATGGGTCCCTCCAGGCTCCCACAGAATCAGCACAGGTCCCTCCAGGCTCCTGTGGAAGCAGCATGGCTCCTGGTGGAGCGCTGCAGTTCCTGCCTGCTCCAGTGGAAGGGGCGGGCAGCCTACTGCGCGTGATATCGAGAAATGGGCCACTAGTAAATCAATCAATCAATCAATAAATAAATATCCAAACAATTTGTTTGTTTAAAAAATGGGCAGAATAATTAAATAGGCATTTTTCAAAAAAAGACATGCAAGTGACCAACAGGGACATGAAAAGGTGCTTGACATCACTGATTATTAGGGAAATCAAATCCATAAAGAGGAATCACAGAATGGATATCATCAAGATAAGAGATAACAAGTGCTAGTGAGGGTGGGGAGAAAAGGGAACCCTTTTACACTATTAATGGGAATGTAAATTGGCAGAGCCACTATGAAAAACACTATGGAGGTCCCTTAAATAATTAAAAAATAGGACTACCATATGATCCAACAATCCTACTTCTGGGTAGATAGCCAAAGCAAGTGAAAACAGGATCTTGAAGAGATATTTGTATTTTCACATTCATTGCAATATTGATCACAATAGCCCAGATATGGAAGTAACCTAAGTGTCTATCAATGGTTGAATGAATAAAGAAGATGTGGAGAATATATATATATATATTCATCCATGAGAAAGAAGGGAAACCCTGCCATTTGCAACATGAATGGTCCTCAAGGACATTATATTAAGTGAATTAAATCAGACAAAGAAAGACAAATACTGTGTGATCTCACTTACGTATAGAATCTACAAAAACTCATGAAAACAGTGGTTGTCAGGGGTGGGGTGGTGGATGGGGAGATAGTGGTCAAAGAGTACAAACTTCCAGTTATAGATGAGTAAGTCTCAGAGATCTAATGTACAGCCTGGTGACTAAAGTCACACTGTATTTGATACTCGAAGTTGCTAAGAGATTAGAACTTAAATGTTCTCAGTACAAAAAAAAATGGTAATAACAGACGTGATGGAGGTGTCAACTAATGTTATTGTGGTAATCATTTTGCAATACATAAGTGTATCAATTCAACACGCTATTCATGTTAAACTCACACACACACACTGCCGTGCATCAATTTACCTCAGTAAAGCTAGAAAACAAAAGCACCCTCAGTATAGGGGCTAGAGATACTGCAGAAGGAAGGGCCTTTTCTTCCTGGCTCTGTCCGGCAGGCTTCTGTTTGCTTCTCCTTGCTGCTAAAGCTGGATTGCCGGGGGCAGGAGGGACATCCAGTGGTGCTAGGCTCCAGCTATGGGTCCCCTTATGAACCTGAGCCCTGCCCTCTGGTCGGTGACATCCTGCTTTATAAATGGCCAAAAGATAGTCTATGGTTGCTTATTTCTTCACAGCAGGTTGATACCCAGTAGTTTCACTTATTCTTTTTCTAATTTCATAAGATGAAAGCTGAGTTCACTGGTTTGAGACGTTTGCTATTTTCTAATATAGAGGTTTAGTACTGCAAATTCCTCCCAATAACATGTTAGAATCATTTTCCTAAATCTTCTATGTTGTGTTTTCATTTTGTTCAATTCAAATTGCATTCTATTTTCCCTTTTGCTTTCTTCTTTGACCTGTGGATTATGTAGAAGTATGGTATTCGGATTCTAAATTTTCGGAGACTTTCCAGATATCATTATGTTGTTATCTAATTGGATTACACTGTGGTCATAGCACATAACTTGAATCATTTCAAATTTATTGAGACTTCTTTTATGGCCCAGAATATAGTCTCTCCTGTTAAATGCTCTGGGACACTTGGCAGAGGGATGTATTCTGTTGTCACTGGATGGAGTTTGAAAATGTATATTAGATCAAGTTGGTTGACCATGTTGTTATGTATAGTGTATATTCTACATAATAACTGATTTTCTGTCTACTAAGGAAAAGTAAAAATACTCTGAACCTCTTCCCAAATTGGGGAGCCAACGGTCTCATAAATTACAATATCCATCTCTGGGTGATAATCATTTTTTTTTTTCGGTTTAATCACAATCCCACCTTCATATGTGTCAGTTTGGGCCCTCCTAGTAGTAGATGTCAAGATAGAATTCAGTGTTTGGGGGGGGGGGGGGGGAATGCCTGAGCTGGATAAAGCGTGGGTGAGTAGGAGGAGGCAGGGCAGCTTTAGACTCCAGTGCAGGTTTGAGAACGTCTCCATCAAGTTAATAGGAGTTCCTGAAAAAGATTGCCAGGTTGGGCAGTAATGAACAGACTAACAACCCCTGCCATTCTCAGGCAATGGCTGGGTGTAGCTTAAGGACAGGGTGGAGGATGGAAGGGCAGTGTTTCTGCTGCCCATCGCCCTGCTGCTGCCCTGGGCACACAGCTCTCTGGCACGTAGGTCTTTCATGGTGTTCTTGTGTCTGTGCCTCACAGCATGGGGGAGCTGTGTTCAAAAGGTCAAGTCCTAGGATGCTGATTCTCTAGTTCTGGGGAGCTGGGGGGGAGCTGCATGTTCATTAAGCCTCTCAGGTGAATGTGATGGGAGGTGCCTGGACCAGACTTTCAGATCATTGCTCCCACACTACCCAAACTGTAAGGTTATATGTGGAGGAGCTGTGTGTGTGTGTGTGTGTGTGTGTGTGTGTGTGTGTGTATACCTGCGTGTTTAACACCTGTGTTAAGCATCAGAGTTTTCCAGAGTGGATGGTGAATGTAAGCAAACCCCCTGAGAGCAGGAACCAGCTTTCAAGCTGAAGGTGCCACCTGGCCATGTCCTGCAGCTTTAAGGCCAAGGATGAGCCTAGGAAGGATTTCCTTGCTGCTTTCTCCTTGAATAGCTTCTGGAAGTACGTGTGGAGCCTAACTGGTCTAATACAAAACCATAACATGATATAAGTATAGTGAAGGCTGTGTATTAACAACTATGGTGGCTTCATCTCCCTGGATCCTGAGAATTTATGGAGCTTGCATTATGTTCAATGTGTTGGCTGACAAATATCAAACCTCTACCACATGCTGAGAGCTGTTTTAGGAGCTGGGTTTATACCAGAGAATGGCATATTCATTCTCTACCCTTAAGCAATGTTACTATCTAGTGAGGGGAAGGAAGTATTAAATGTATAAATGATCCATAAACAAATTGATCTCATCTCCTGTTAAGTGGTCTGAGGCAGACAAAATTGGCTAATGTGATGGAAGGTCTGCAGGTGGTTGTTGAGACTGCTGTAGTAGGTGGTCACAGAAAGCCTTCCTAAGATGACCAGACACGTGTTGAGACCCATCTGATAGGAAGGATATGTATTTCCAAGCAGAAATGACAGCAAGTGCAAAGTCCCCTGAATGATGCTCGGTATGTTTCAGAGGCAGACAGATCAGTGCAGCTGGGGCAGAGGGAGTGGGAAGGGGGAACAGGAGAAAGGTGGGCTCAGAGAGGTCAGGAGGCCCAGATCATGCTGATCCCCATAGAGGCTCAGTAAGGACTTTGGCTGTTATTCTGGATTCAATGAGAAGCCATAAGAGAGTGTAAATGGGAGAGCAAGAAGTAAGAGGCGCTTGAGAAAGGTGCTCTGTCTGCTACAGAGGACAGCTCTTGCAGGGACAAGAGTGGAAGATGGGAGGTGAGGTAGTGGCGTGGGGCTGTGTAATGGTGATGGATGATATGGTGATGGATGATGATACATGAGGGTGGTGGTGTGGAAATGGTTTGAATATATATACCTTTCACATTATACTTTCTTGTGAAAAGTGTTTAATGTCACTGCCTTTCTCCCCGAGAGTAAACATGATTAACACTTGGAAGGATGTTTGCCTTGTGGTTATGAGAACAGATTCTGGAGTCAGACTGCCCAATTTCAAATTTTAGCTCAGTCATATGCTAGCTGCTGGGTCTTAGCCAGATATCCCAATCTTAAACTTGCCTCTGTTGCCTCACCTTCAAATGGGCAATAGTAATTTCAGTTACCTCACGGGGTTTACAGATATTTTAAGTGTTTTAGAGAGAACAGAATGATGCCAGGCAACTACCAAGTGTTCAACAGTTTAGATTTTATGATGTTTATTTTTCTCAGGACTCAAATGACATTTGAAAGACGTCGAAAGAAGTCAAAGTAATCCTATTACATAGGAAATGCCAAATTTTTATTCCTCTCAAGGTGCCATTGGGATGATCTCTAGAATTAAAATTGGGAGAAAGTTGGTACCACCAACCACAGTAAGAAACACAGAAGAGGAATCAGTGAGGAAGCGGGGGAGTGTGCTGATCAGTTTCCCTCAGCTGTAAGATTTCTGGTGTCTTTTGGTCCATGTGAGAGGTCCTTGAAAATATCTGTCCAAAATATGCCAAGACAACATACCAAGGCTCTATTTTCATAGGACAATGAGGCCCAATTTCAAATAAATGAATGTGCCCACTTGGACTCCCCTTTCTAGGGGATAACAGCAAGATTCAGGTCCAACTCTTATGGTTGTGTCTCCTCCCCAAAGGCCCACAGTGCGAGACCCACCCAAGAAGCTAAGCTATGGAGAAGGCAGCAACCATTTCTCCCCATAAGCACATCCTCTCAACTGTGGTGCCATTGACAGGCCTAGGGGCACATTTTTATCTGATGGGTCTCCCACCTGGGGTTACCCTGGCTAAGCCATCACCATCTGTACACCAGGGGGGATGGAGGGGCTAGGAGAAGTGGTATTATCCTTAAGTCTCTTACAATCCAACCAACCTTGACTATTGGGCCCTGAATCTCTTTCTTCTTTCTGCTTTTAGAGACATGTGGTGAAACAGTATATCCTGATCTCGAGAAATCAAAATTTTTGAAAATCAAGGGCAGGAAGCCTGCTAAAATTCCAGAGTTCCCATGGAAGGTGAATATTTTTGACCAAGGGAGATATCTCTGTGGAGGATCAATTCTCAATGAGTGGTGGATTCTATCTGCATCCCATTGCTTTATAAACAAAAAAAAGTAAGTATTGCAAACAGACTTCTTTTTAAACAAGTGTGGTAGAATATTTGCCCCTACCTGCTTAGTATTCTCCTAGAGCTCCATTCAGGTTTGTTAGCCATAGAACAGAGTACCAGGAGGTTAAATATATGCCCATGTGGCTGAACATCACCCTTTGCAGGTGGGAGAGATGCTGCTCTCCTGCTAGGACTTTTACAGCTTGCTGTGTAGGACCAAAATGGCAGAATGAATGTTCTTTAGACTTCTCAGCATCTTGCCATGTAAACCTGGTCTAATCCTATGGAAAGTACTTCCCTAAGCATTTGCTCCCACCTGGGGAGAGAGTAGGTTAGCGGTGAGCACAGAGTTGGAGAAGCCTTCAAGGAAGAGATTGGAACACTGGGGCAGGGCGCCAGGCCTGGCTGCATAGCAGCAGCTCCTGAGGTGCTGTCTTAGCCTACATCCTCCAATCAGTATTGTTGAGAAACTTCCCAGGTGTTTGTTGGAGCTAGTCCAGCCCTTGTTGCAAATCCAGGGACAATTCCCTCTATTACTTGTGCATAGCATGGCTTTCCAGACATTTGTTGATGAAATTTACAAGTAAATTTTCCCAAGCAAGAGGTCATCAGCCCAAGAGTTGTTGGCAACAGGGTGGACCTGGAACTCGTGTCTGTCTCCTCCTGCCCAGTAGGGGCTCTTCACCTGGTTCTATGCCAAGGGTGTGGCCCCAGATGCACCATCTCCCCAGCTCTCAGGATCAGAGCCTCAGACTGTTGGAATTTTTTTCTCATAAGATTCACCTTTTGCTCTTTCACCTCTCACCCTTTTTTCCTTTTTTTTTTTTTTTCAAATTTAAGGTCTACCTTGGAGGTCATATACGATGATGGAAAATCTAGCACCAACAACTTGACGACAAAGAAAGTAGACAAGCTAATTACTCACCGCTTCTTTGACAGTTTGCTCTTGCGTAATGACATTGCTTTACTCCTGCTCAAAAACCCATTTAACTTCAGTGTCATGGGATTGCCCATCTGCCTCACCGAGGTCAATGAGATACAGGAATGGAGAAAGTGCCACTTTACCAGTGAGTTACTGTAGCCCAACCCACTGGGGGGTAGCATCCTGTTTGATGCATGCAAGGAGAAACAAAAGCTGCAGACCCTGCTGGCCCTGGGAAGACTTCCTGGTGGATTTGGGGCCTTTAAGTTCTCATTTAAGGTTCTATAATGAACCTTCTCCTCAGTTCACATGGGAGCTGTCCTTCCTGGGCCTCCATGGCCTCCTGGAGCAAGTTTTATGTCTAGCTTGTAGGACATGAACCTTGAATAGGGCCTCAAGATGACCCAGGCAGAGCTTTTCAGAGTCAGAGGGGTGACTTGGAGAAATGTAGAGGGACATATTGATGGGCAAAGGGGTGGCAAAATGGACTGGGAACCAGGAAATCTATACCCATGTCTTCCAGCACAGTTCTATTCCAACTGATGGTGTTGGTTCTGTGCCCTTGGGATAAGAGGCTCTGTGACTAAAATATTGAAAACCACAAGCTGAGGAGAAAGGCATAAACTGAATGTGAACTTGTCTTTATAGAGTCAACCTGCAAACTACTCCCACCACTTTTCCCAGCCACACAAGATGGTGACCTTTGTCCTTCATCTTAGTACATGTATCTTGTCCCATAATCAACAGAGCAGAAAAAAATGAATTCCAGTCAGTACTCCTCTTCCCAGTGGTACCCTAATGGCTGCATGGGATTCTCACATAGTCCCCAAGCTCAGAGCTATGTTAGAATTCCTGGTTGGGAATTGCCCTTAGAAGTTTATCATGAGCTTCAAAAAGGGCCACCTTCTTAATGTAGAACTCCTCATGCTTCATCCAGCACATATTCATTGATCCTCTTCTATGATCCAGGAAGTGTTCTAGATTCTAGGGATTCAGCAATACTGTACAAAGACAAAACAAAACTATTCTCATCTCTGGGGAGTGAGCATTTTAGGTATTGGGCTCAGCTCCTTAAGCCCATCTTTATGTATTGTGGGCCCCCAGACAGAAATTGTCACTGTGGGTTCTCTTTACATCCTTGTGGTTTTAAAAGAAACATGTTTTAGGACCCTCGATGGAGTCTGCAGCTTCTGCACTCAGGTTGAAGCCCAGTAGAGTCCAGTTCTGGGGACCTGTGGATTCAGAGAGGGTGGGCTTGAGAGTTTGCTGGCCATCCCTCCCACTCCACCTCACTCGGTCCACATGTGGGTTGTTCTCTGGACCATAGGGAAGTTCCCTTGTCATTGAGGTGAAAAGATACAATGTGGGTGGGTGCTTGACCTCCATTCATAGGGACCACTTTGAGCTCAGAGTCCTCTCCCCATCTGCTTCTTCTTTGGGTCAGTTTCTCATGGAGGTGTGCGTGAAAAGCTGCAGAAAGTCAACGTGGAGCTGGTTGAATGGAGTAGGTGCTCTGAAAATATGCCTATGGTCACCCGGGACATGCTTTGTACTAGGAGCGCTGAAGATTGGAAGGATGCCTGCCAGGTAATGGAGCTGGGGAGGGTCACAGGAAATGCTGTGAATATCATGTTTTCCATCACCATTTCTTACACCTGTTTGGTGCTCAATAGCACACAAACCGCTTTCACAAGTACATGAAAGGGTTGAGCACTGGCCCTACGAAGCAGGCCTATTTCAGATGGGGAGACTAAGAATCAGGGAAGCCAACAGTCCTGAGGAGGACACACAGCGAGGTAAATTACAGACCCAGAATTCTAAGGAAGGCACGCTGACTTCTGGGGTTAGAGCCATCTTTGGGATTCCAGTAGAAATGGGGCTCCAATGCCAGCTGCCCAGCCTGCTAGTACGCAGATTTGGCTGCTCATGAATCAAAAAGGTGGTGGGAGCCGCCCCTGAGTACTGGTTCTCCATGTATCTGGGCCCAGCTTAGTGCTGCACATGTGTCATTTCCTTCCATTCACACAGCAGTCCGTGCAGTTATTATCACCAGCATAAAAACCACACTGAGGAAGATTTTCACATTCTCTCAGCTAAAGCTTGTCCCTGGGATTGGAACCAAGGTCTGTTTGGCTCTAGAAATTTAGGTTCTTTTTTTAAAAAAAAAACACCTATTTTTATTGATTTCAGAGAAGAAGGGATAGGGAGAGAGAGACAGAAACATCAATGGTGTGAGGGAATCATTGATCGGGTACCTCCTGCATGCCCACACTGGGGACCAAGCCTGCAACCTGAGCCTGTGCCCTTGACTGGAATCAAACCCAGGGCCCTTCAGTCCACAGGCCGAAGCTCTATTTGTTGAGCCAAACCAGGTAGGAACAGAAATTTAGATTCTGGACTGTGTTCTGCTGAAGATCTTTCATTGAGATCCTCCCTTCTCCAGAGAAGTGATTGCAATTCATTTTAAAGAAAGGTCATGGGGTTTTCCCGTGACTTCAACAAATCTGGTAAAGGAGAGTTTGGTTCCAAGTAAGATGATGGGCACAGCATCTTCTTCATGAGAACGTTCTGGTGAAAAGAAATCAAAGCATGTCCTGTTTTTGTTTGTTAACAGTTTTGCATTAGAATTTTTGCATATTATTAAATGTTCAACTTTTTTGTGTCACTTAATATTTTCAAAGATAACTCTTTGTAAGCTGTGAAATCATATGAACCGCCTGGTCCTATTTCTGTAAAATAATAATGACGTATGTACATTTGCATGCATAACGATATGGAAAGTTGACTCAGGCGTTTCCTCTGCATGGTTGGAATCACAAATGTTACTTATTGCACTTATTTATTTGAATAGGTTGTAAAGAAAATTCAATCAGTGAAGATAGGGCACAGTTTACCTCTTATACTCCCCAGAGAAACCATTGCTATAGAGTCCCATAGTCTACGCAAAACATTCTTCTTACACACAATCATGTGTCTATGTATAAATTTAATTATTTATATAATTATGGGTATTCTTCATGTTGTTTTTCCATATCTGAGTTTTCTCACCTCTTTTGATTGAAGAAACCTTATTCTTCAATAGAATTTAAGAAATGGTCCAAAAGGTTTAGGGCATGAAAAGTGGTGTAGGCATCAATTTTCACATCAATGATGTCTGTTTTGTTGATCTGTGCTTATTTGGCAATCTTTTTCAAGATGTTCTGTTCTTTATCTATTGTTGACTATTACAGATGTCCCCCATTCCCACTATTTTAACCATCTCCACCCATCCCCCCTCCCTCTGACCATCACCAAACTGTTATCTGTTTCCGTGGGATACACATATATGTTCTTTGGCTAATCTCTTCACCTTCTTTCATTCAGTGCCCCCCAAATCCTCCTCTCCTCTGACCTCTGCCAGTCTGTTCCATGCCTCTGGTTCTATTTTGTTTATCAGTTTATTTTTTTCATTATATTCCACATATAAGTGAGATCATGTGGTATTTGTCTTTCTCTTGCTTATTTTACTAAGCACAATAATCTCCAGGTCCATCCATGCTGTCACAAAAGGTAAGAGTTTCTTCTTTTTATAGCTTCGTAGTATTCCATTGTGTAAATGTACAACAGCTCTTTTATCCACTTATCTACTGATGCACACTTGGACTGTTTCCAGATCTTAGCTATTGTAAATAATGCTTTTATGAACATAGCGGTGCATATAGTATTTCGGACTGGTGTTTTGGGAGTCTTAGCATATATTCCCAGAAGTGGGATCACTGGGTCCAAAGGCAGTTCC
Source organism: Myotis brandtii (assembly GCF_000412655.1). Classification (NCBI taxonomy): domain Eukaryota; kingdom Metazoa; phylum Chordata; class Mammalia; order Chiroptera; family Vespertilionidae; genus Myotis; species Myotis brandtii. Next base: position 1,683,289 of record NW_005367108.1, on the reverse strand, counting down.
AGTTTTAATTTTTTGAGCAAACTCCATACTGTTTTTCTCAGTGGCTGTACCAGTCTGCATTCCCACCAGCAATGCATGGGGTTCCCTTTTCTCCACATCCTCACCAGCACTTGTTTGCTGATTTATTGGTAATGGTCATTCTGACAGATGTGAGATGATATTTTTTAAAGTGTAAATTGTTTAAAGTTTCATGTTTTAAACTATAACACTTAAGTGCATGGTTGGAATTACATATCTATATCTATATCTATGTCTATATCTATATCTATATCTATATCTATATCTATATCTATATCTGTTATAGTCAACCAATAATCTATTATGGGGCACTTTTTGCTGTGGTGAACAATCCAGAAAGAGCGATATGGGTTGGCTGAAAGTGGCTTTGAAGTAAAAAGGCAGGGGGACTATTGGAAGAATTCCAGAAAAAAAAAGCAAAAGTGCTTACAGGCAACATGAATTAGCAACTCACTTCTTTGTACATCAAAAAGAATGCACAGGACTGGCTGAGGATTGTGATGAATATTCCCTTTTTGACCATATTGTCACTCATCATCATTGTTTTTGACCAAATTGCTTGTCACTCTTTCTGTCACAGATCGGGGAGGAAAGATAGCCATGTAGTTGGAGAGTCCAAAATTTAAAATGTCTGCTCATCAAAAGATAGAATTAAGTTTACAATGTTCAAGAAAATCTTGGTCTAAGTCTGTATTCACTCCAGGTCACCTTCCAGGTGACTATTTGTTGAGCTCCTCCTATCAGTCAGGTGTTTCAGGCACTGGGCACAGATAGACACTGTTACTCTACCCCCTCCCACTTTACAGACGAAGAAACTGAGGCTCAGAGGTTATAGTGCAGTGGTTCTCAACCTTCTTAATGCTGCGACCCTTTAATACAGTTCCTCATGTTGTGGTGACCCCCAACCATAAAATTATTTTTGTTGCTACTTCATAACTGTAATTTTGCTACTGTTATGAATCGTAATGTAAATATCTGATATGCAGGATGTATTTTCATTGTTACAAATTGAACATAATTAAAGCATAGTGATTAATCACAAAAACAATATGTAATTATATATGTGTTTTCTGATGGTCTTAGGCGACCCCTGTGAAAGGGTCGTTCCACAGGTTGAGAACTGCTGCTATAGAGTAACTTGTTACTGTCCCTTCTATTCCCAAACAACTTTTCTCTCCTAGGGTGACAGCGGGGGGGCTCTGGTTTGCCAGAAAAATAACAAAAGCCCATGGTACCAGCTGGGCATTGTCAGCTGGACTGTGAACTGTGGCGAGAAGAATGTGATTGGAGTGTACACGAAAGTGGCTAATTACCTGTTATGGATGTTCGAGGAGACCACAACAGCAGGAAACTCCTTCATGCCTGATCCAGACTCTGGGTACAGTTTGCTTCTATCACCATCACCCATCTTGTTACTCTCTTTTGTGATGCTTCGGTTAACCCTGTGACTAAACACTGTATTACCTCAAAACCAAGTGTCCTTCTCAGTTTGTGGAGTAAGGTCGAGGGCGCAGTGAAGGCTGTGAGGAGAGATTCGCATATGATTAGTTGTGCCTGAAGTAATCATATACATAGAGGGGTGCTTAAAAAACCCGGGACCCACAACCACGCCTATTGTTCCCCTGGATCTTGGGGTAAGTTACCAATTTCAGCCTGAGTCCTCTCCACAGGCTTGGGTGGAGCATCCCTCCATGGGATCTCTGAAACAGAAAGCCTGTTCTTCCTTCTCTTACAAACAGGTATCCTTCCACAACTTATTTCATCTTCCAAAGGTGTTGGAAGCTCTCAATTTTCTTTTGCTCCTGAAGTAAGAAACATTCCAACTCCTCTCCCATCATTTGTAGCTCATCCCTGAGACCTATAGACTTGGTTTCCAGAAAGATCCTTTTCTTTGCCCTCCTTCTCTTCCATATCTACCATCTGGTTCAGAGTCTCCATAAATGCTGCTTTTGGCTCTTATAGATCATGGGCCATGATGCTAAGATTCAGGACCAGGAAATCATTGAAGCAGAAAGGTCCTAGAGATACAATGGGAAAGCAACACATTGTGAATGGGTTATGGTAACCAAGGCACCTATGCTTGCAAGTATCAGAAACGGAACCTGAAGCAAACAAGGAAATGAGTAATATACTGGGGTAGGTAGCACAGAATCAAAGGAAGAGCAGCACAGACTTCGGAGGCTGTTCTAGCAAACAGCTCTAAGTGGGACTTAATCTGGGGTGCATTTGGGCCATCAGGGTGGGTAGACTCTCTGGCCTTCATGCAATCAGCCATGAGCATAATTCTTCCAACCTATGCTTGCAAGTATCAGAAACGGAACCTGAAGCAAATAAGGAAATGAGTAATATACTGGGGTAGGTAAGCACAGAATCAAAGGAAGAGCAGCACAGACTTGGGAGGTTGTTCTAGCAAACAGCTCTAAGTGGGACTTAATCTGGGGTGCATTTGGGCCATCAGGAAGGGTGGGTAGACTCTCTATCCTTCATGCAATCAGCCATGAGCATAATTCCTTCAATCAGGCTAGACATGCTAAGTGGCATTCTTCTCTTCTGAGGCAACTCAGAACAGTTTTGAAGAGAGAGGGGAAAGCGGTAGAGTATTCAAAAAGATGTGTGTATTCCTTTGAATTTGCCTTTAGTAGAATTCATTGAACTGTGAACGAAGATGAAAAATGAAAAGGAAAATTCGACCTTTGTGCATATGCAATTTGAGAGGGGAGAAAAGAGGATGATATTTGTCTTTCTCTGTCTGACTTATTTCACTTAGTATAATACCCTTTATGTCCATCCATGTTGTCACAAATGGCAAGATTTCATTTCTTGGAGTGGAAGCTGATGAATTACAGCAGGTGGCTGGTTCTAAATCCTTAAGCCGTTTATAATGGCATCATAGAAAAAGTGTTGACTTGGTGGTTTTAGTTTTCATTTACTAGCTTAATGACTTAAGTGAATCGCGGCCTTTCTGAGTTTATACTTGTTCCTATGCAATTGATTGCAAAGGATTATATTAGTCTTCCTGATCTCTATTCTATGGAATAATAATATTCACACTACATTGTGTTTTTCCTTGATAAGGCTTTTATGAAGACAAATTTGGAATATGAGTCTGTTGATAACTAGTTACTGAGCACTTATGGAGTAGCCCTAGTATGGAAAAAGTTTGCATTCAAATTTTAGAAGGATATGGGCACTATTCCAGAGGAGAATTAGAACAGCTATTCGCTATTGCAGAGTTAGTAAAGAAAGCAAATTATTTTTCAACTAATTTATTCACAAACTTTTCCAAATCCTGTGTTGCAGCCAGTATTGAGTGACCAATATTAATGTGAGTGTGTCAGTGGATTGTGTATGTCTAGATCAGTGGTTCTCAACCTTCCTAATGCCTTTAATACAGTTCCTCATGTTGTGGTGACCCCCAACCATAAAATTATTTTTGTTGCTACTTCATAACTGTAATTTTGCTACTGTTATGAATCGTAATGTAAATATCTGATATGCAGGATGTATTTTCATTGTTACAAATTGAACATAATTAAAGCATAGTGATTAATCACAAAAACAATATGTAATTATATATGTGTTTTCTGATGGTCTTAGGCGACCCCTGTGAAAGGGTCGTTCCACAGGTTGAGAACTGCTGCTATAGAGTAACTTGTTACTGTCCCTTCTATTCCCAAACAACTTTTCTCTCCTAGGGTGACAGCGGGGGGGCTCTGGTTTGCCAGAAAAATAACAAAAGCCCATGGTACCAGCTGGGCATTGTCAGCTGGGGAGTGGGCTGTGGCCGGAAGAATGTGCCTGGAGTGTACACGAAGGTGGCTAATTACCTTGTATGGATTAATGTGGAGACCAACCTGTCAGGAAGGCCCTACATGTATGAGCCAGACTCTGGGTACAGTTTGCTTCTATCACCATCGCCCATCTTGTTACTCTATTTTGTGATGCTTCTATTAACCCTGTGACTAAACACTGTATTACCTCAAAACCCAGAGCCCTTCTCAGTTTGTGCAGTAAGTTCAAGGGCGCGGTAAAGGCTGTGAGGAGGGATTCACATATGATTATTTGTGCCTGAAGTAATCATATACATAGAGGGGTGCTTAAAAAACCCGGGACCCACAACCACGCCTATGGTTCCCCTGGATCTTAGAATAAGTTACCAATTTCAGCCTGAGTCCTCTCCACAGGCTTGGGTGAAGCATCCCTCCATGGGATCTCTGAAACAGAAAGCCTGTTCTTCCTTCTCTTACAAACAGGTATCCTTCCACAACTTATTTCATCTTCCAAAGGTGTTGGAAGCTCTCAATTTTCTTTTGCTCCTGAAGTAAGAAACATTCCAACTCCTCTCCCATCATTTGTAGTTCATCCCTGAGACCTATAGACTTGGTTTCCAGAAAGATCCTTTTCTTTGCCCTCCTTCTCTTCCATATCTACCATCTGGTTCAGAGTCTCCATAAATGCTGCTTTTGGCTCTTATAGATCATGGGCCATGATGCTAAGATTCAGGACCAGGAAATCATTGAAGCAGAAAGGTCCTAGAGATACAATGGGAAAGCAACACATTGTGAATGGGTTATGGTAACCAAGGCAACTATGCTTGCAAGTATCAGAAACGGAACCTGAAGCAAATAAGGAAATGAGTAATATACTGGGGTAGGTAAGCACAGAATCAAAGGAAGAGCAGCACAGACTTGGGAGGTTGTTCTAGCAAACAGCTCTAAGTGGGACTTAATCTGGGGTGCATTTGGGCCATCAGGAAGGGTGGGTAGACTCTCTATCCTTCATGCAATCAGCCATGAGCATAATTCCTTCAATCAGGCTAGACATGCTAAGTGGCATTCTTCTCTTCTGAGGCAACTCAGAACAGTTTTGAAGAGAGAGGGGAAAGCAGTAGAGTATTCAAAAAGATGTGTGTATTCCTTTGAATTTGCCTTTAGTAGAATTCATTGAACTGTGAACGAAGATGAAAAATGAAAAGGAAAATTCGACCTTTGTGCATATGCAATTTGAGAGGGGAGAAAAGAGGATGATATTTGTCTTTCTCTGTCTGACTTATTTCACTTAGTATAATACCCTTTATGTCCATCCATGTTGTCACAAATGGCAAGATTTCATTTTTTTCATGGCCAAGAAATATTGCGTTGTATAAATGTACTACATCTCCTTCATCTACTCATCTAATGGGCACTTGGGTTACTTTCATATCTTGGCTATTGTAAATTACATTGCAATAAACGTAGAGATGCATATATATTTTTGAATTAGTGGTTTTTACTTATTGAAATTATACCCAGAAGTGGAATTGCTGGGACATAAGGTAGTTCTATTTTTAACTTTTTGAGGAACCTCCATACTGTTTTCCATGGTGGTTGCATCAATTTGTAATCCCACCACTAGGTGGGTACTAGAATTATCAAGGGGAATCACTTCATAAATTATGTAAATATCTAACAAATATTGTACACCTAAAACTAATATGAAATAATATTAAATGTCAACTGTAATTGAAAAATGAAAAAAGAGAAGAGGAGGAAAAGACAGTTTATTTACATTGGCCTTCATCAGCTGTATCAGAACAGGACAGCTTGGCTGCCTCTGAATCTAGAGAGAGAGTGATTGGAGCAGCATTTAAGTGGGCAAGAACGGGAAGAATCAGTATACAGTTATGTTTTGCCAAACCTGCAAAGTTACCACAGGAATTTTGGCTTATTGGTAGGCAAGGAAATATGTCCAGGAGCAGATGGGTTAGGATCCCAGAGAAGGTAGGTTTAAAAATTTCCTCTTTCCCAGCCAGTGTGATTCAGTGGTTGATCATCGACCTATTAACCAGGAGTTCATGGTTCAATTCCCTGTCAGGGCAGATGCCTGGGTTGCGGACTTGATCCCCAGTGTGGGGCATGCAGGAGGCAGCCAATCAATGATTCTCTCTCATCATTTATGTTTCTCTCTCTCTCTCTCCCTCTCCCTTCCTCTCTGAAGTCAATAAAAGTATATTTTAAA
>NW_005367108.1:1669709-1674564 GCF_000412655.1 Myotis brandtii | reverse complement strand
TCTCTCTCTCTCTCTCTCTCTCTCTCTCTCTCTCTCTCACACACACACACACACACACACACACACACACACACTTTCTCCCTCTCTTTCTCCTTCACCTCTGTCCCTTCTTCCCTTCCATTCTCTCCAAAAATCAATGGAAAAGGATTAACAAAACAAAACAAAAATATTAACATAGACCCTCGACTCACACTATGCACAAAAATGAACTCACAATGATCCATAGACCTAAATGTTAAAGCTAAACCTACAAAACTTCCTAAAGAAACATAGAAAAAAAAGTCTTCATGACCTTCAGTTAGGCAAAAGTTTTTAGATACAATACCAAAAGTATAATCCATTTAAATTGGTAAACTGAATCAGGGCAAAAGAGGAGGAGTGCCATTTAAATCGTTTCCAAAAGCAGGCTCCCATGCTACCTTACCAGGGGAGGAAAATAAGATTTTATCAGATCAAAGAGCTGCCTTACAAGATCTCCAAGAAAGAGAGATTCTGCATAAAAATGTCAACATCACAGCATCTAATCAGGATGAGAATGATCTATGGCATAAGGCTATGGGTCCCCCAGGTCACCTGGAAGTTCCATCAGGGCCGAGCTTTTATTCCTGCTTCGTTTTCCACAAAAAGAAAGACTTGGTAAAGCTCAGAAGGAGCCACTCCAAGGGCCAGCCCTCTACATATCCCAAGTACAAGAGCAGAAGGAGCTCTCACCTCAGATGGAGCGGATGGTCCTGTGTAAGAAGCAGCGTTTCCAATGTGGTGAGTGCGAGAAGAGCTACCGCACGAAGTGCAGCCTGATGGCACACCAGGTCATTCACACGGGGCAGTGGCCCTTCCGGTGCCCTGAATGTGAGAGGACCTTCCGGGATAAAGCCACTTTGAAGAAGCATCAGTGTTTGCACAAAGGTCAGAGACCATTTTCCTGCCAGGAGTGTGGCAAGGGTCTCACCCAGCAGTCCAAGCTCACTGAGCCACAAAAAGAAAGACTTGGTAAAGCTCAGAAGGAGCCACTCCAAGGGCCAGCCCTCTACATATCCCAAGTACAAGAGCAGAAGGAGCTCTCACCTCAGGTGGAGCGGATGGTCCTGTGTAAGAAGCAGCGTTTCCAATGTGGTGAGTGCGAGAAGAGCTACCGCACGAAGTGCAGCCTGATTGCGCACCAGGTCATTCCCACGGGGCAGCGGCCCTTCCGGTGCCCTGAATGTGAGAGGACCTTCTGGGGTAAAGCCACTTTGAAGAAGCATCAGTGTTTGCACAAAGGTCAGAGACCATTTTCCTGCCAGGAGTGTGGCAAGGGTCTCACCCAGCAGTCCAAGCTCACTGAGCACGTCAGGGTGCACACTGGGGAGAAGGCTTTCCAGTGTCCACAGTGTGACCGAAGCTTCCGCCTGCAGAGAAGTTTGAAGGCCCGTCTTCGCCTGCACAGTGGGGAGAAGGCCTTCCATTGTCCGGAGTGCGGCCGGAGCTTTTCCCGGAAGGAAGGCAGCTGTGAAGGCCCACCAGGTGTTTACACAGTGGGGAGAAGCTGATTTCCTGAGATCAGTGTGATAGGAAATTCCCCCACAGGGCTAGACTCACTGAGCATGTCAGAGTTCATACTGGAGAGAGCCCTTTGAGTGTCCTCAGTGTAAGAACGCGTTCCACCTAAAGAGAAGCCTAAAAGCCCATCTGTCAGCACAGCGGGGAGAAGCCCTTCCCGTGTCCAGAGTGTGGGAGGACCTTCTCCTGGAAGAACGCCATGAAGGCCCACCAGCGTCTCCATAGCGAGGAGAAGCCATTCTCCTGTGCACAGTGTGGCAAGAGGTTTACCCGGCCCTCCAAGCTCACTCGCCTCAGCCGAGTCCACAGCAAGCAAAAGGAATTCTCTTGTGCCGAGTGCAAAAAGACCTTTCCTCGGCAGTCAAGGCCCACGGAGCACCTCAGGGTCCACACCAAGGAAAAGCCATTCTTCCGTGCTGAGTGCAACCAGAGCTTCCGCAGACGCTCACACCTCACTGAGCACAGGTGGCTTCTCAGTGAGGAGGATCCTTTCCAGTGTCCCGAGTGTGGCAAGAGCTTTTCCTGGAAGGCCTCCATGAAGTTCCACCAGCGGAAGCACAGGGGCGAGAAGTCCTTCCCCTGTAGCGAGTGCAGTAAGGCCTTTACTCAGCAGTCTCAGCTCACTGAGCACGCGAGAATTCCCCTGGGGGAAGCCCTTCCAGCATCCCGAGTGCAATAAGAGTTTCCGTCTCAAAGGACATTTGAAAAGCCACCTGCTCCAACACAGTGGCCAAACCCCATTCTCTTGTGTTAAGTGTAGCAAAAGTTTCACTCGGCTGCAGTACAGGCTCACAGACCACATTCGAGTTCACTGTGGTCCAGCGTGTGACAAGAGCTACTGCGTTCCAGGGAGTTTGAAGGTCCATTTGTAAACGCAAAGAGGACAGAAGCCCTTCAGGTATCCCGAATGCGGCAAAGGCTTCCTCCAGAAGAGAAGTTTGAAGACCCATCTGCACCATCACAGAGGGGAGAGGCCTTTTGCTTGTGATGAGTGTGGAAGGAGCTTCACATACCTGGGGGCACTCAACACCCATATTGCTCCACTGCATGCCAGGGAAAAGCCCATCAGTCTCTAGATCAAGCCACACAGACAGTGAGCTCTGTTGGCTCGCTCTGGCTGAGTCAGGATAAAGAATTCACAGAACACTGGCTTCAGACACATGGGCCAGATGCATAGGAGACCGGGTGTGACGCCTCCTTGACAATGGTTCCAAGTAATTTAGGCATAAGATAGTCAGGCATCTCCCCTCTGTAATCCTCACAGGCAAAGCCTGCCAATCATGGAAGGAACATTTTATTCTGTTCTGTTATTTTATCCACTGTTGTGTCATCCAAAAGCATGATAATGCCTTCATTCAATTCTGAACCCACAGTCTCGGTGAAGAAATGTTACAGATGGAATTGTTTTCCCCCAAATGCCTCAGTGTGCTTTCCATTACTAGGCTGCCTTATTTAATTAAGGTTTTCCATCTTCTCACATAGTGAGTTTCATTTTCTCTCAAATGGTGAGAGGACATCTGTGTCTTGTGGGAATTTCTCTATATTGCTCAAAATAAATGTCATTTACCATCTCATTTGTTTAAAAAAATCAAAACTCTTTTGCTTCAAAAGTCACCACCAATAAAATGACAAATCAAGCCAAAGACTGATATAAAATTTTGTAAATCCTGTATCTAATAAAAGACTGGTATGCAGAACATACAAAGCACTCTTCAACTCAATAATAAGAAGGCAAACAACCCAACTCGAAGAAAAAAATGGACAAATTATTTAAGTAGACATTAGAGAAGATAAATGAATGGCTAATAAGCATATGAAAATATACTCAACATCATTTGTTATTAGAGAAGTGCAAAATAAATTCACAATGAGATATCACTATACACCTACCAGAAGACATATAATTAAAAAAGACAACAACAAATATTGGCAAGGATGTGTAAGTACTGAAACCCTCCTACTTTGCTGGTGGTAATACAAGATAACAATTTGGTATTTCTTAAAATGTTAAAAACGTATCACTCAACACAGCAGTTCTACTCCTAAGAATCTATCCAACATGTATGTGAATGTTCTTAGCACCACCATTCAGTAGAGCCCCAATAAAAGATAACCAGGATTTTGATTAACTGGTGGTACATGGATAAACAAATGTGGTATATCCATACACTGGAATACTATATAGCAACAATGGAATGGACCTCTGATATGTTGTACAACATAGATGAATGTCAAAACCATGATGCAAAGTGAAAGAAGCCAGACACATAATACTGCCTACTGTATAAGTCAATGTACACGAAATAGTCAGAAAAGGAATATTAATGGAGACAGAAATCAGAGGCTGAGGTGGGAGTGGTGATTAACTAACTGCAAAGGAGCATAGAGAAACTTTCTGGGATGATGGAAAGGCTCCCAAACTGGATCATAGTGATGGATGCACAACTATAAACTTACTAAAATAAAAAAGATCGTTGTACACTTACAGTGAGTGAATATTATGATATGTAAATCATACCTTAATAAAGTTGTTTAAAATTTTATTGATTTATTGATTGATTTCAGAGAGGAAGGGGGAGGAAGAGATAGAAACATCAATAATGAGAGAGAATCATTGATCCACTGCCTCCTGCACACCCCACATTGGGGGTTGAGCCCGCAACATGGGCATATTCCCTGTCTGGGAATGGAACTGTGACCTCCTGGTTCATAGGTCAACTCTCAACCACTGAGCCACACCAGCCTGGCTGTTGAAAGAATTTAAAGCCAAAATTCTTATGAAGAGATAACAATTCAGACATTGCTATACACATTTAATGATCAACTTTTGATGGAAATTAAATTAACTTCGTGCTGTCCTACAAAATTTGAGAGCTGTGTTTGTTGTCATTCTTAGGGACTTTTCAGGGAGCCCAACTGTTGGGGGGTTTTAAGCAGCAAATGAGATCAGGAATCTTCCAGGATCATGGGTCAAGGAAGGGTCACAGAGCTTCCTAGTACCCATGGGGCAGGGGAGGGGGGTGAGATAAAATGCTTCTTCCTGATCGATTCCAGGCGCCTCTAGAATTAGAGAATTTCAGAGCACAGGTTTTTCCCAAATGACCATCTAGCTAGAACAAGGGATGGATCCGAGCAGATGGTTTGAGCCCGGGAGGTCTCATATCGGCTTTTGAATCCAGTTGGCTTCCTCCAGTAGTGCTGTCTCAGAAACTTCTATCCCCTGAAGTTCTCACTGTTGGTTGCTGAATGCTTGTTGAAGAAATACTTTCAGAGATGAATGAGGGAAGTAAAACTCAAGTCTGCAGAAGCCAGTGTG
>NW_005367108.1:1641409-1669361 GCF_000412655.1 Myotis brandtii | reverse complement strand
GTAGGGGAGGGTGGGGGTAAGGGGGAGAGATCAACCAAAGGACGTGTAGGCATGCATATAAGCCTAACCAATGGACACAGACAACAGGGGGTAAGGGCATGAGTGGGGGGATGGGGGAGTAATGGGAGGATAAGGACACATATGTAATACCTTAATCAATAAAGAAATTTTAAAAAAAGAAAGAAAATTACCTGTTCTCGCCTTGCTCCCAGGAAACTTGATGCAGTTGGGAAAAGCGTGTTCTGGTTCTGGCCATGTCACTTGCAGGGCATGTGACTTTGGGCCAGGTATTTAACTTCTCTAAATCTTAGCTTCCTGGCTTTTGCTGTTGTTGTTTTTTTGCTAACTTCACCAAGTTTTTAATCTTTTCATTTGTTCTGTCCACCTTCCCTCCATTCTATTTAATATATTTATTATGGTTCATCTAAAGCTCCATATCTGGTGCCACCAATGTCTGAATCCTGAGTGATTCTGTCTCTATTCATGCCTTTCAGTCTGCTTTGAGTGGGGTACAGCTTCACCAGCCATCTTTAGGACAGTGTTTCCATAATTTCTTTCCTATTATTTTACATTCTACCTTCTGTGTTCTTATATTTAACACATCTTACTGGTACATAGTTGGTTTTCTTTTTCATCTATACTTGGCAATGCTAATGTCTAGACTATGAGGTACATGTTCTTGTTTCTTTGTAAGGTTAGTAATTCTAATTTTTTAATTTTAATTAAATGTAATTCAAATACTCGACATTGTGCATTTAGAAAAAGGAAAGGGAAAGAGGTTCCATCCACAGACTGTTGCTTCCACCTGAGAAGAGTCCCCCTGCCCTCTGTTGGCTGATAAATTAAAGGGCTGATCACCTCCCTCCAGTCAGGGGTCAGCTGGGTCCTGGCTGCCTTTGCAGTCAGACCTCAGACAGACTCAGTCTTTCTCTCTCTGATCCTTATTTCCCAGGCATGGCCTTTGCTGTCCTGATTGAGAGGCTGGCTGGTCTCAAACTCCTCAGCCTTGAAAGTCTACAGGAGAGCTGGGGTGTCCCACCTACATCTCCAGCTTCTCACCTCAGGAGCTTCAACCTGGCTCCTGTCTTGGGGAGGACAGGAGTGGTGATCTTGGGGCAGGTTCCTTCCTGTGGTGGGTCTTTCTTCCCTAAGCATTGGAGACAGCATGGCAACTCCTGTCCTTTAAGTTCATGTTAGCCTAGCTTCTTGCCAGTCATTCATTCAGCTTGAAATTGTGCACTTGGGGCTTCTCAAGTTTCCCGTTTCTTCCAGATCCTGCCACACCTGAGAGCTTTACTGGTTTCTCTCTGCTCCTGTGGATGGCCTCTTTCTGAGCCAAGTCTGAGCCTCAGCCTGTATTCAAAATTGGCAAATGTCCCCAGGGAAGAGGAGGGACAAAAACCTGTGGGCAACTTGGCAATATCACCTCATTTTGTAACAGTGTTGATTCTCTGAAATATGTAGTCCCTTTAGTTCTCACTGCTCTCATAGCTTTCCTATGCTGTGATTCCAAAAAAAAATTAATAAATAAATTACTCAGGTTTTTCTGTTGATACAGTGGGAGTACTGGTCTACCATAACTTACAGCATACTACCCAGAAATGAAAATGGAGAAATCAGTTCTTAATCCGTTGGAAAGCAAAATTCTCTGTCAATATCCCCCTTCCCAAGTTCACAGTATCCATCAGGATTTTTGTTTTAACACAGCTGATGGCCATCTTCAATACAATGTTTTTTTTCTCTGAAATATTAGTCATAGCATGTCATTGCTATCCTCTTAAAGGGCATCTGGAGGAAAAGAAGAAATCTGAACCTAGAGTCTTAACAAAGGTTAGCAAGGAAGGAGAGAGATACTCATAGGTAATAAAAATTTTAAATGACGTAGCAAAGAGTGGGTTGGAGTAGGAATTATCAGGTTGTGGTTTAACATTAGATTCTTCCCCTACTGGATTACACTGGGCAAGCCATTTCTTTCTCTCGGTCTCAGTCTCCTGGCATTTGAATTAAGGTTTGTTTGGCACTAAAACCTATTTCTTACTCACTATTCCAATGCTGTTACCTGGTACATAGGGGAGCCCTGATTTAGCTCTTGTCTGTCTGTTTGAAACAGCCCCCCAAAGCAATAGAAGTACTAGAAGGGCAGTGTGGTTTTCTGGCTTCTGTGGACAACAGATAAATGACCTCTGAAACAGTTTCATCAGAACTAGAGTGGAATGAGAGGGCTCAGGATTAGGGAGATGCCCACAGTGCTGAAGACATAAAGATCTACCTTACTCTGTCATTCCAGCCAAGAGGGCTGAAACCTGCAAGTCCAGGGTCCTGGAGCTGAACAGAGGGTTCCCCAAGCCCCCGTGGTCCTGGGGAACAGGGGCCAGCCGGATTTTTGCTTCTACTGTTGGCCATCTTCAATATAATGTTTTTCCTCTGAAATATTAGTCATAGCATGTCATTACTATCCTCTCAAAGGGCATCTGGAGGAAAAGGAGAAATCTGAACCCAGAGCCTTAACAGAGGTTAGTAAGGAAAGAGACAGGTACTCATGGGAAATGCAAATTTTAAATGACGTAGCAAAGAGTGGGTTGGAGTAGGAATTATCAGGTTGTGGTTTAACATTAGATTCTTCCCCTACTGGATTACACTGGGCAAGCCATTTCTTTCTCTCGGTCTCAGTCTCCTGGCATTTGAATTAAGGTTTGTTTGGCACTAAAACCTATTTCTTACTCACTATTCCAATGCTGTCACCTGGTACATAGGGGAGCCCTGATTTAGCTCTTGTCTGTCTGTTTGAAACAGCCCCCAATGCAATAGAAGTACTAGAAGGGCAGTGTGGTTTTCTGGCTTCTGTGGACAACAGATAAATGACCTCTGAAACAGTTTCATCAGAACTAGAGTGGAATGAGAGGGCTCAGGATTAGGGAGATGCCAAAAGTGCTGAAGACATAAAGATCTACCTTACTCTGTCATTCCAGCAAAGAGGGCTGAAACCTGCAGTCCAGGGTCCTGGAGCTGGACAGAGGGTTCCCCAAGCCCCTGTGGTCCTAGGGGACAGGGGCCAGCCTGAGATGCCAGGGAACTGGAGGGAGTGTGAGGATAAGGCACAATTTAGCTGGAGGGCCTGTGTCAATTCATCACCACCTCAGCCCTACTTGACCTACTTCAGACACTGTCAGTCTGGTGGCATCTGCTGCAAGAGAAAGGAGCCTAGCACATAAACACAAATCGGGAGGAGCAGAGCTATTTGGGGCAGGAGACATTAGGAAATAGAAAGTTCTCCCTAGGGAATGTAGCCTGTTTCTTTTTCCACTTCTGTATTTGAGCTCTGCCCTGATTCTTTCTTGTTCCCAGCCAGCTAGGGTATTGAGCACAGGATGACAGAGACTCTGCTCCCGTTTCATTAATTCCACGTGGGACAGAGTGGGCAAGGCAGGGCCTGCGCTTCTGTCTTCACACAGGAATTAATTAGACTCTGATTGATTCAGTTTAGAGTGAAGAACTGATGTCTTCTAAGAATATTAAGATCTAATCTCAATATTGACCTTGTTCCTTAATTCCGTCCCCCCCGCCCCTCCCGAGCACTTACGTGGAATTCTGAATCCCCACTCACCCTTTGAGGTAAATAGAGGAGACTGATGGTCCTGAAATCAGGCTTGTGATGATGAACAAGGAATCTGATCAAGGCTGAAACAGGTGGAACCAAATCAGCCAGTTCCCTAAAAGGGGTTAAAAATGACATTAAGAACTCAGTCAGTCTAAGTATGTCTTGAGAAAATTGTCTTTGCACGTTAACAAATTCTGAGGACTAAGGACTTGCTTCCCAAGTGTTATATCATGTTGTCCCCCTAACAACCAAACCGGGGAGGTACGCATGAAATTCTGTGTGCCACCTGCTGGTGTCGCTACTCCACATCGGGCTGGTCCTCCTATCCTCTCTCAGGATTGTAATGACTGACATCGGGGAAACCTTACTTCCCTAATTCTTTCTGTAGGAGCTGAGTCCCTTCAAATTAAGGTCCCTGATGTCTTTGAGGCCTCGGTGTCTTCCTCTGTGAAAGTTGGACTAAGTGGCTCCAAGGGCCTCTCCCACTTCTATTCTTGGTGACTGTAGGCCCACCCACCTCTCTGTAATCTTGGTTTCCAGTACTTAGAGCAGTGATGGCGAACCTTTTGAGCTCGGCGTGTCAGCATTTTGAAGGGCCTCTCCCACTTCTATTCTTGGTGACTGTAGGCCCACCCACCTCTCTGTAATCTTGGTTTCCAGTACTTAGAGCTTTCTTGTTCTTCAATAACAATGTTTGCAGAAAATGTTGTCCTTTACACCTTTTAACTCTTTTTTAGAAACAAGTAAACTCAGGCTGAGAAATTTAAGGGAACTTGCCCTGGGCTGGCTTACTTTAAAGGCCCTGTTACCCACATCACAGCCTCTCACTGCCTGTCTCCCTCTCTCCACTCCATCCTGGACCAAACCCAGGGCTCAAGCTTTGCTCTCTGCTTGTTTCCCAGGAAACCAGCTCCATCAGGGAGCTCAACGAATGACAGGGTTTCAATCACTGCCTGTTGAGAGATAATCTACAGCCCCAGCTCTTAGCCAAGATGTTCTCTCTTGCCGGCATGCAAAGCTACTGTTGATACTGTGGGCCCTGCTCACTTTTGCCTTCCCGGGCCCATGCGAATCCAGCATGACCTCATCTTAACGTGGTGACATCTGCAAAGACTCTATTTACAAATAAGGTCACACTCACAGATATCAGGGATTAGGACTTGGGCATTTCATTTTGCAGGAACACAATTTTACACATTATAATAATCAACTTACTTAAAACTGGCAACTAAGAAAAATCTTAAAAGCACACAAATAAGTGAAAATATTATGTTCAGGGGATGACAGATTTTTCATTGGAAATAACACAAACCATAAAAGGACAATAAAGCAACATCTTTATATATTACTTGGGGGAAAGGTGTCAATCTAGCATTTTACATACAGCAAAAATATGTTTCATGAACCAAGATGGCATGAAGACGTTCTCAGACATAAAAAAGCACGAATTCATCACTAGCAGAAATGCTAATAGAAGTCATTCAAGCAGAAGTAAGATAATACAGATGGAAATGTGAATCAACAAAAGGAATGAAGGACACTAGAAATGGTAACTATGTGGGTAAATATAAAATATTTTTCTTATTATTTTAATAAAAAATAACTGAATGTTTAAAACAAAAAATAATAACAATGTATTGGGGAGTTTATAACATGCACAGAATAAAATGTATGATAATAGCATGCTAACCTTAAGTAGAGATATAGAAATATATTGTTTGAAAGTATCTATAGTATGTAGTAGCAATGAAATAGATGGTGATAAATTAAAGATGTTTGCTATAAACCTTAAAGTAACACTAAGATAATACCACACAGATATATAACTAATTAATAAGCCAACAAAGGAGATAAAATGGAACAAAAAATATTCAATATCCCAAAAGAAAAGTACGAAAAATGAAAAGAGGAACAAAACACTGGTAGGACAAATAGAAAACAAATAAATATATAGAGGATTTAAATCTACCCATATAAATCATCACATCAAATTTAAAGCCCAATTAAAGTCAGAGATAGTCATATTAGCTTAAAAAGCACAACTCAACTATATGCTGCATACCAATTCACTTTAAGTATAAGGATACAAATTACTGAGAGGGAAACGATGTAAATTATATATACTATGAACATGAATCTGAAGAGAACTGGAGTGACTATATTCATCTAAGACAGAGTGGATTTCAGAACAAAGACTATTACTAAGGACAAATGAATAATTACAGCTGGATATTTCAACACTGCTCTCTCAGTAACTGGTGGAAAAAGTAGATGGAATATCAGTAAAAATATAGAAGACTTAAACAGCATAATTAACCAACTTGAATAACTGTCAATTATAGAACACCCCAACAACAGCAAAATACACATTCTTCTCAAGTGCACTTAACACATTTACAATGGATCATATTCTAAGCTGCAAAATTAGTCTCAATAATTTCAAAAGTATTCAAGATATATAAATTATGATTTTTACAACAATGAAATTAGAAACTGGTAACAGACAGATCTCTGGAAAATCTCCAAATAGTTGGAAACTAAACAACACACTTATAAATAATCCATATGTCAAAGAAAAAAATTGAAAATTTAAGAGAATTTTGAACTAAGTGAAACATGAAAACACAGTATATCAAAACTTGTGAGGTTCCACAAAGGTAGTAGGAGGAAATTTTAGCACTAAATACCTAATACTCCCCAATATGAGGAAAGAAAAACGGTCTCAAACCAATGATCTTATCTTCCAACTAGGGGCCACTAAAATGGAGAGAAAAGCAAAGCTAAAACAAGCCAAATAAAGAAAATAATGATAGAGTAAAAATCAATTGGATAGGAAATATTGCAGAGAAAATTCAATGAAATCAAAGTTGGTTCACTCAGAAGATCAAGAAAATCAGTAAACTAGTAGAAAGAATGACTAGATAAAAAGAGAAGAAACAAATTACTGATATCAAGAATGAGAGAAGTAAAATCACTAGAGATTCTATGGGTATTGAGAAGAAAGGGATTATTATGTCAATGAATTTGACAACTTAGATAAAATAGACAAATGTCATGTGAAACAAAAGCTAGCAAAGTTCATTCAGGAAGAAATAGATAATCTTAATAGCCCTATGCCTGTTAAACAAACTGAATTTGCAATTAAAGACCCTTTCACACAAAAACTGAAAACGTAGTTTCACAAGCAAATTCTATGAAATATTTCAAGAAAAACTCATACCAATTCTAATTTTTCTAGAAAATTGAAGAGGAAATGCCTTCCAAATATTCTATGAGGCCAGCATTACCTTGATAGTATAAATCATACAAGATATTACAAGAAAACTCAGACCAATATCCCTCATAAATACAAAAGCAAAAATTATTAAGAAAATTTTAGCAGGTCAAATTCAACATCATATAAAAGGGGTAGTACATTATGATCAAATAGATTTATCCCAGGAATACAAGGTTGATTTAATAGGTCAAAAATCAATGTAATTCACCATATTTACAGACTTATAAATATCATCCATATCATCATCTCCTAGTTTTAAAATATCATTGGCAAAATCCAACATCCATTCCTGATTTTTTTAAAAAACACACAACTTTCCACTAACCAGGAATAGGAGACTCGACAAAGAATTTGTATGAAATAGCTACAACTAACACTAAATGCTTTCCCAAGTCAAGGATGTCTGCTCTTATTACTTGCATTCAACACCCTACTGGAGATCAAGTTCTACATAAGGAAAGGTGGGGAGGGAAGGCACACAGACTAGAAACAAAGAAGTATAATTGTCTCTATTTTCAGATGGCATGATCATCTACGTAGGAAATCCCATATAAACTACTAAAAAGAGACTAGAATTAACGAGTTTTCAAAGGTGGCATCACCAATGTGCAAAAATTAACTGTATTTGTACAAATTGGCAGTGAATGATTGGAAGGTGAAATTTAAAAAAACAATATTATAACAACTCCATAAAAATATGAAATATTTGGGAATAAATCTAAAAAATATGAACAAGACCTATACATGGAAAACTATAAAACATTATTCAGAGAAATAAAAATCAATCAATCAATAAACTGAGAACTATATTGTGTTCATGGATTGCAAGACAATATTTTTAGGCTGTAAATTCTCCCCATTAATTTTCTGATTAAATGTAATCTCAATGGAAATCCCAGCAGACTGCCTTTTTATAGAAATTGACAAGCTGATTCTAAAATTCATATGGAAATGAAAGGACCTAAGATAACCAAGAGCAACATTAAAAGAGAACAAAGTTGAAGAACTTACACTATCTGATTTTGCTAAATGTTATAAAGTGGTTAATAAGCTATAGAGGGAAGATATAAACTATTGAAGCCTACATTTCCAAAGAGATATTTAAAAACAATTGTATTCCCAACCAATGTTGTACGTAGATCAGATCCTTCCCATGGCCCCTCCCAGAAGCCCATGCAGTCCTGTTCCCAGGGCTGCTCACAGATCACTGTTATGGAGCCATGTGGCCCTTATGAAGGCTGCTGGGAAAATTCAATTCCTGTGCGATAGTTTTACATGAACTTGGCCAGGCCAGGAAACAACAGGTTTTGATTCCTCATTGCCTTTTTCCCCTCCTTGAAATAAAGAACAAACTCAAACTTTAGAGACATATAGGGAATATTCATGCTGAATGATGAAAAAGAACCATTTAAGCACCTGATTTAACTCTAGAGAAGGTTTTGAACTTTTTCACTGATTTTCACAGGCCACACTCCCTGATTTTAAGACTTATCCAGAAGTCAACATGATTGGGCAGTAAATTTAAACCACATTATCCCAAGATAAGTGCATCCATATATTTTTAAAGGGCTAATTTTTTCATCATTTTATTTAAAAATCAATGTATTAATTGAGTACAAATTTTGAGATAGGTGAACTGTTAGGATTAATTTGCCAAACAGAATAAAAATGTCTATTGTAAGATATTAATTATGCATTAAACTAATTCAGTAACTGATGCATATCAGGCAGACAATAAGTGTTTGATCAATGAGTGAAAAAATATTTATCTAGTAATCTATAGTAATCAAGACAGTGTAGTATTGGCATAAATATAGACAAGTAGATTAACAGAACAAAATAGGCAGCCCAGAAATAGACCCATATATATATATGAACAATTGGTTTTCAATATATGTACAAAACCAATTTTGTTGAGTAAAAGTAGTCTTCTCAAAAAATGGTGCTAGAACAACTGAATATCCACATGCAAAAAAACAACTTCAACTTCAATTCATACTTTATGCCACATATAAAAATCAAATAGACTATAGGACAAAATGTAAAACCTTAAACTATAAAACTTCTAATCTTAGGCAAAGGTATCTTAGATATGAAAACAAAGGTACAATCCATAGAGGAAAAACTTGAAGAATTTGGCTTCATCATAATTAAGAATTTCTGTCTCTTAAGAGAATAAAAAGGCAGACTACAAACTTGGCAAAACAGACATCTGATATAGGACTTGTATCTACAATATATAAAGGAGTCTCAAAACTAAATATGCATATAACAACCTAACAAAAAAGTGGGCAAAAGATTTAAAGAGACATGACACCAAAAAAGATATGCACGTGGCTAATAAACACATGAAAAGGTCCTCAACATCATTTATCATTAGGGAGATGCAAATTAAAACCACAGTGAGATACTATTCTACACCTATAGAAATGTCTAAAATAAAAAAATAAAAAGACCCGCCATGCCAAGTATTGGTAAGGATGTGGAAGAACTTGAAATTTTATATGCTGCTGCTGATGATCATGGAAAATGTTACAACCACTTTGGAAAAGAGTCTGTCTGATTAGTAAAACATTAGACATGCACCTATCAGATTATCTAGCCATTTTATGCTTAGATATTTATGCAGAGAAAAGAAAACATATGTCCCTACAAAGACTTGTATATGAGTTCCTTGAAAGCTTTATGTGCTGTGGTCACAAATGGAAAACGATCCGAATGTCCATCAACAGGTGAATGGATAAACACATGGTGGGATATCTTCACAATGAATCTCAATATGCATATGCTGAGTGTAAGAAGAAAGGGAAAGACAGAGAGAGTAAATACTGTGTGAGTTCAATTATATGCAATTCTAGAAATGCAAATTATAATGACAAAGAGCAGATTGCCTCAGGACTGAGTTGGGGGGGGATTTTTAGATACAGATCAAATAAATAATAAATCATATAACATAAAAATAAGATATATAATGTATGTTCATACAGTAATATGAAGTATGTATACTGTATAATATATATCATATCCTATATAATAAAAGCATAGTATGCAAATTGTCCCCTCGACCAGGAGGTCGTCTGGGAGTCTGACCAGGGGGCAGGGCCAGATAGGGGAAGGGAGAGAGGCCTCAGCCTGCAGCCGCTAGGGACCCTACCAGTGCACGAATTTCATGCACTGGGCCTCTAGTATATTATATATACAGCTTGACACATAGTTAAGTGCTCTCTACATGTAAATATTGTTAAGTTTTCTTATGAAAAGGAGAAAAGGAGATTATTTAATGAGACTTTTAATCTCATGTACTTTTGTGAATCTGCCTTGGCCCCAGAATGATCAATGACCTTTTTCAAACATTATTAGTTTGTTTGAATATTTTATAACATTTCCAGGGATTGACCTTTATATGTATATAAATACATATTTCATCTCCTCAACAACCCTGCAACCTAGGTATCATAAGCATTTTACACACCAAGAAATTGAGTCTCAGCGGGATCATGTGACCTTTTGGATGTCACTCAACCTCAGAAGTGCAGATCTAGCATTTCCAGTCAGGTCTGTCTGACTCCAGTTGATCATTCCATCAGCTTCTATGGTATTTCTAGATGTCAACAAAGCATTTGCCCCATTCTCTGATTACCATGTTGTGGCTAAAATAGTGTTTGCATAATGTTGTCTTTGGTGAACTTATAACTGGTTGAGACATCGTATCCCAAGCATTAGCCAAAACCTCTGGGTCTGCCTGGAAGAAAAGGGGTCCCACCTGGAAAACCAAGTCTGGTGGGTTGGCAGTGACTGCCCCAAGAATTCTGGGCTCAGCGGGAAAAACCATTAAATCTACCAGCAATTTCAAATAGAGATTACGGGAGGAAGGGTAAGGAACAACAGTAGAGTGACAGGCATGCCAAGTATAATAGATGCTCTAAGACCTTAAAGAAGTGACATGTGCCCTAACCGGTTTGGCTCAGTGGATAGAGTGTTGGCCTGTGGACTGAAGGGTCCCAGGTTCAATTCCGGTCAGGGGCATGTACCTTGGTTGCGGGCACATCCCCAGTGGGGGGTGTGCAGGAGGCAGCTGATCGATGTTTCTCTCTCATTGATATTTCTGACTCTCTATCTCTCTCCCTTCCTCTCTGTAAAAAATCAATAAAATATATTTTTTTAAAAAAAGAAGTGACATGTCTCTCTGAGTGAGCTGCCCAGTGTAATATTTTGCATAATGAACTTCAAGAAGATATTGAGGACATGCTAATGAAGCCCACACATGACACAAAACTGGGAGAGGAAAACAGTATTTCAGATTTCAGAGTCCAAGTTAAATTATTTTAACAAACTGAAATGCAGGGCCCAAATTGAATGAAAGTCAATTCCTATAACAAAAGTTAAAATGGTAACAATAAAGGGTATAAGAATATAAATGGAAAGATCTGTCTTAATGGTAGTTCATATGAAAAGTGCTTAGGCTTTCATTAATCCTATGGGCCAGCAAGATGACTTGACTGCATTAATAAAAGGAAATCATAAAATCAAAGGACATACAAGTCCCATCAAACTCCCTTCTTACTCTAGTGCTATCCAGTAGAACTTTCTATGGTAATGCAAATGTTCTAATCTGTGGTAATGGAAATGTGCTAAATCTGCAAATCCAATATGGTAGCCACTAGCCCAGCCGTGGGCAAACTACGGCCCGTTTGAAATGAATAAAACTAAAAAAAAAAAAAGGCCGTACCCTTTTATGTAATGATGTTTACTTTGAATTTATATTAGTTCACACAAACACTCCATCCATGCTTTTGTTCTGGCCCTCCGGTCCAGTTTAAGAACCCATTGTGGCCCTGGAGTCAAAAAGTTTGCCCACCCCTGCACTAGCCACTTGTGGCTATCTCCTGAGTACTTGAAATTAGTGCAACTGAGGAATTGGATTTAATTAATTTAAATTTAAATAGCCAATTGTGGCCAGTGGCTACATGTTGGACAACACAATCTTAGACAAAGTACCTTCATTTTGAGGCAAGAGCATCTAGCAGTGCTGGCCAACAGGTATGAATCAGGATTTTAGAAGGAATCTAGAAAGCATTTTTTTGCCTAAAAAATATTATTTGAGGAGATTGTGTTCTTCAAATATCCTCAAGTATCTGTCTCCTAATGAAGGGGGTCAGGCTTCCCTGGGGGCCCCAGAGGCCAGGACCAAAGCCAGTGGCCTGAAAACCAGGAGGGAGGTTTCTTTCTGAGAGGTAAAGGAATCTGGAGCCCTTTCCAATTGAGAAAAATTGCCTATTGGGTCCTCAGCTTCCTCACCTATAAAATGAAGGCAGTCATTTAAATGATTTATAAAACTCCTTCCAGCTCTAAACCTGTGGTTTTACATACTGAGGTATAGTATTTTAAAAACATTTTACACCCTGGCCAGTGTGGCTCAGTTGGTTGAGATTCATCCCATGCACTGAAAGGTTGCCAGTTCAGTTCTGGAGCAGGGCACTTTCCAGGTTGGTTGGGGTGCATTCAGGAGGCAACCGATGTTTCTCTATCACAATGATGTCTCTCTCTCTCTCTCTCTCTCTCTCTCTCTCTCTTTCTTCTTCTTCTTCTCCATTTCTCTCTCTCTTCTTCTCCATTTCTCTCTCTCTCTCTCTCTCTCTCTCTCTCATCAATAAAAACATATTTAAAAATAATGTTTTTTAAAAATAAAAACATTTTTACTTCATTGACATGAACATAGAACAACAGCATCTTCCTACAGTAATTTTTGGAAGTAATTATGGAAGAACGTTTACCTTCCCTATTTGTGTCTATGAAGGTCTTGCCAGAAAACAGATGGCACATTCAAACTGGATACTGAAGGAGAGGTTCCTTCATACAGAGAATAGGTACAAAGTGAACAGGGTTTAGGTAAACCCCAAATGATGGTGCTGTAGGTCACAATGATCCTCAGTACGGAGCGTATACCACCCACAGACAGCCAACCCATGGGGTCCTGCAGGGAGAGCACATCCTGTGACCTAACTCCTCTCCCTCCCTCAATCTGCTGCTAGTGCCCCCTTTTTACATAATCGGACCAGAGCCAGATTAGAGCAAGAGAGCAAGGAAGCCTGGAGTTAGAGCCCCTTCCGGAGTCACAGGACACAGAGCAAGATGAAGAAGAGTTGAGTCTGGATCTGGAGGAACAAAAAGATATCAGCACAGGCCACTGTCTCAGTCAGCTTGAGCTGCTATAACAAAAATACCATAAACTAGGTGGCTTAAGTAGCAAACATTTATTTCTCACAGTCCTGGAGGCTGAGAAGTCCAAGATCAAGGTGCCAACAGGTCTGGTGTCTGGTGAGAGCCTGCTTCCTGGAGGGTGGACAGCAGCCTCTGAGCTGTGTCCTCACATGACCAAGAGAGAGAGAGCTCCTGTCTCTTTCTCCTATCAGACTCATCCCATTATGGGGGCTCCATCCTCATGATTTCACACTATTCTAGCCCCTGGCCTTTTTTGTTGTTGTTGTTCGTCTCACTTGTTGGGTCCCTTTAAGACACCCACAACTCTTAGTTCCGTTATGAAAGTATCTTCATTTAAACTTTCTGAATTCTATTTCCTTCTGGGCCCCTTCATAGTTGATACACTCAGGGTCATCATCCTAAACACCTGAGCCCGAAGCTCCAGAGCCATCAGTGTCCTTGACTCGGCCTCAGAAAGTCATGGCAGGGCCAGGCCAGAGGCCGGGCAGTGGTCTAATGCTGAACAGGAAGACTAGGCCCACCCTCCTCAGCAGACAAGACCGACGGACAGTCGAAGATGGGTCAGTTCCCTTATGGAAACACAAGCTCCAGGCCCTGCCTGGCACTCCTGGGGAGAATGGAATCAGTGAAGTCTCTGTAGCCTTGTGCTCAAATGCTGCAGGCAGCCTGGAACAGGAAGAATTGGGGCACAGCTGAAATCCAAACGGGAAAGCAAACAGCTAAGATCCATGGGGAACAATGTCTGTTTCTTAATCCGTCTCCTGCCCCAAATAGATCCGCTCTCCTCCCCCAACTTGTGTTGACGTGTCTGTTTCTTTCCCTGGCAGCAGGTGCCACCAGGCCTTCAACTAGGTCAGGGGCAGTGATGAGCCCACACAGGCCCTCAGGCCACGTCCTCCCCTCACCCTGCTCTCCAGGCTCCCAGGTCTGGAGTCACAAAGCCCGGACCCCAAGTGACCTCCTGCTGCTCAGGGCATCCTGGCCAGGTCCCTGCTCCCTAGAACCACAGGGAGCGTGGGGGATCCGAGGTGGCAGGGGCTGTGAGCTGGAGGCAGAGGGCAGCTCTGGGTGGTGCTGCAGCCCTCCCTGCCCTGTTCTGCAGGTGCCCCTTCATCCCCTCCCTGCAGCCCTGCTGAGTGCCCTCGGAGACCCCCATTCTTCCAAGGCAGCCAGGGAGCCGTGCATCCCTGCTGTTTCCAAGTGCACAAAGCACAAAGGCAATTTTAAAAGTTTAGGTTTTGATATATAATAAGTATTTATTTAGTAATTCACCTTTTTAAGGTATACCATTCCATGAATTCTGACAAATATACAAATGGCTGTGTAACCACCACCACAATCCAGACATAGAACCTTCTCACCTAAAAATGTTGCCCTGAGTCCCTGGGAACCATCCCCTTCCACCAACCCCAGGCTCTGGCAGTAACTGGTTCACTCTCTGTGCCTGTCGTTTTGTGTTTTCCTGAATATTGTCTAAATGGCTTCATACAGAATGTCATGTCTGGCTTCTTCAACTTAGCCTATTCTTCTCCTTATCCTCCTTCTTCTCCTTCTCCTTCTCCTTCTCCTTCTCCTTCTCCTTCTCCTTCTCCTTCTCTTCCTTTTCCTCCTCTTCCTGTCCTTGTATTCCTTCTTGCTGAATACTATTGCTGTTGTCTGATGCACCACTGTTTATCCATTCACTTGATGGATTACAAGTCAAGTCACTGCAAACATTGTGTACAGGTTTCCGTGTGGACATACATCTTCATACAACTGTATTTTGATACAATGTGAATTCATCTACTGATATGCTGGGAGGTTTGGAGATTCTTTGGGGTCTGAATGAAGATAATTGGTATGTTGCATCTCCCATTCTGAACCCTGGGCTGGCCATGGAAGCTATGTGGTTAAGTTGGGCAGGACTGTGGGTGATACTGGCCTCATTCTACCGCATGTGAACACATGCTCTCCAGTGCCCTGTGTTTGCAAACTTATAGCTGCAATGCAACATTTTGCTGTACTGAGCTCAAATTCGTGATGTTTTCCAAAGAACAAAGGTCAGGAGGCCTTCTCTCTGGCAGAGCAAAGATATGAATTAGCTTGATTACTTTTAATGCTTTGCTTATATCCAATAACACAAACTAACTTCCTAATTTTAAATCTGCCTTCACTTATTCTGATGGAATACTTCCAAGAATTTTTAAGATAAATTTTAAAGCCTCAAAATAGCTAGAGGAAGAACAAGTACCATAGTAATTTCCCCTAAAATTGAAATCCATTATGTATGAAATTTTAGAAAACAATTGCACCTACAGCTCCCAACAATATAATTTTTAGTAATAATAACTGTTCTCCACACACCTGTCATATCCATGGTGATTTCTTAGGAGAATTATTCAGTGGCTACATAGAAGGGAGGACTGTTTATTCAGATTCAAGCTTTATTCCATAAATTGGCCCCTGTCCACCACTCAACCTCCTACATTATTCCAACTCCATATTTTAGTTTGAAGTATTTGATTTTGCCAACATTCGACTAAAACAGTAATTCTATATGGTTTAACTTAAATGCGTCTACAGTTGCCATACACCTCAGTACCTTTGCACATGGTTTCTGCCCATCCAGAATGCCATGTCAGTGTCCTCGGGCTGTCATAACAAAGTACCACAAACTGGGTGATTTAGAACAACAGGAGTTTATTGTCTGTAGTTTTGGATGCCATAAGTCCAAAGTCAAGGTGTCAGCAGGGTCCTGCTCCCTCTGAAGGTGTAGGGCTACATCAGTTCCAGGGCTCTCTGCAGCTTCTGGTAGTTCCTCGGCATGTGGCAGCATAACCCCAATCCTTACATGGCATTTTCCCTGTGTGGGTATGGGTGTGCATCTAAAATTTCCCTTCTTATAAAGGCTCAGTCAGCCCTTGCTGATTTGGCTCAGTGGATAGAACATCAGCCTGTGAACCAAAGGATCCTGGGTTTGGTTCTGGTCAAGGGCAGGGACCTTGGTTGGAGGTTCCTCCCTGGCCCGGGCCCTGGTCAGG
This sequence comes from Myotis brandtii, assembly GCF_000412655.1. Classification (NCBI taxonomy): domain Eukaryota; kingdom Metazoa; phylum Chordata; class Mammalia; order Chiroptera; family Vespertilionidae; genus Myotis; species Myotis brandtii. The sequence goes on along the minus strand of NW_005367108.1, from coordinate 1,653,244 downwards.
GCTCATGCAGGAGGCAACCAATCGATGTGTTCCTCTCACATCGATATTTCTCTGTCTTTCCCTCTCTCTTCCACTCTCCCTAAAAATCATTGAAAATATATCCTTGGGTGAGGATTAACAGAAATTAATTAATTAATTAATTTAATAAAAAATAAATAGGCATCAGTCATATTGGTTTAGGTGCCAATCCTGCTCCAGTATGACCTCATCTTAACTAATTACACCTGCTACAATCCTATTTCCAAAGAAGGTCACTTTCTGAGTTCTAGGGATTGGGACTTCAACAGATGAATTTAGGGAGGGCACCACCCATAAAAGTCTCTGTCCATTTCTCTGTAGATTGATGCAGCCCAGACTGAGCTTATTTCCTCTATAGAACCTTCCCTAAAGGCCTCTCTCTCCCAGCCACCTCCACTTACCATATACCCATGCTCCTTCCAGACTGGGTTAGGTGTCCTTCCACAACTCCCAATGATACTAATACCCTTCCCCCACTGCACTAAGGTGGTGTCTTTGCTCACGTCTCTCCATGATGAGTGAGAGCTTCCAGGAGACAGAGAACAAATACTGTTCACTAAGGACCACTGGCAATGTGAGCTCTGCTCTGTAGGAGTCCCAGTCTGTGCTCACTCTGCTGTATCTGATCTGACCTGTTTGGACCAGCAGCCTCAGATCCTTTCTCCTGGGGAGTGTCTTCAGCAATTTTGTCCTGACACATTAGTGAATCTGAGATGCCCTGACTGGTATGGAGTCCTCCCACTCTGCTCCCTCTGGCCCCCCAGTTCCACACTGACATCCATATCTCAGAGGACTGGCTCATGGAAACCATCAAGTTCTGGGTCCAGGGCACCAGCTGGTTGCTTTGACTGGACCGTGCCAGCTCCACCCAGTGCCCTATTGTGACCTCAGAGGTCAAGCTGGACTGAGAGAAACCAAGCACAGAGGGCAAAGCCACAACTGGGTCTGCCTGAATTGACTATGTACCATCTCAGCAGAAGTCTCTCCATTGGCTTGAGTAGAGACCATGGCCAAGGACAGGGTGGAGGATGGAAGAGCGGTGTTTCTGCTGCCCATCGCCCTGCTGCTGCCCTGGGCGCACGGCTCTCTGGCATGTAGGTCTCTTGTGGTGTTCTCGTGTCTGTGCCTCACAGCACAGAGGAGCTGTGTTCAAAAGGTCAAGTCCTAGGATGCTGATTCTCTGGTTCTGGGTGGGAGCTGGGGAACTGCACATTCAATAAGCCCCTCAGGTGAATGTGAAGGAGGGGTGCTTAGACCAGACTTTCAGATCATTGCTCCCACACTACCCCAAACTGTAAAGTTATATGTGGAGGAGCTGTGTGTGTGTGTGTGTGTGTGTGTGTGTGTGTGTGTGTGTGTGTGTGTGTTTAATACCTCTGTTAAGTACCAGAGTTTTCCAGAGTGAATGGTGAATGTAAGCAAACCCCCTGAGAGCAGGAACCAGCTTTCAAGCTGAAGGTGCCACCTGGCCATGTCCTGCAGCTTTAAGGCCAAGGATAAGCCTAGGAAGGATTTCCCTGCTGCTTTCTCCTTGATTACCTTCTGAAGGCTCATGTGGAGCCTAACTGGTCTAATGCAAAACCATGACATATAAATACTAGAGGCCCAGTGCATGAAATTCATGCATGGGCCGGGTCCCTAGCAGCTGCTGGTTGTCGGCTGCCGGCTGGGCCTTCCTTCCTGCGGTTGGCCAGCTGGCCCCTCCCCTGGTCAAACTCCCAGTCGAGGGGACAATTTGCATATTAGGCTTTTATTATATAAGATAATGACGGCTGTGTATTAACACCTATGGTGGCTTCATCTTCCTGGATCCTGAGAATTTATGGAGCTTGCATTATGTTCAATGTGTTGGCTGACAAATATCAAACCTCTACCACATGCTGGGAGCTGTTTTAGGAGCTGGGTTTATAGCAGAGAATGGCATATTCATCTCTACCCTTAAGCAATGTTACTATCTAGTGAGGGGAAGGAAGTATTAAATGTATAAATGATCCATAAACAAATTGATCTCATCTCCTGTTAAGTGGTCTGAGGCAGACAAAATTGGCTAATGTGATGGAAGGTCTGCAGGTGGTTGTTGAGACTGCTGTAGTAGGTGGTCACAAAAAGCCTTCCTACCATGACCAGACACGCGTTGAGACCCATCTGATATGAAGGATATGTATTTCCAAGCAGAAATGACAGCAAGTGCAAAGTCCCCTGAATGATGCTCGGTATGTTTCAGAGGCAGACAGATCAGTGCAGCTGGGGCAGAGGGAGTGGGAAGGGGGAACAGGAGAAAGGTGGGCTCAGAGAGGTCAGGAGGCCCAGATCATGCTGATCCCCATAGAGGCTCAGTAAGGACTTTGGCTGTTATTCTGGATTCAATGAGAAGCCATAAGAGAGTGTAAATTGGAGAGGGAGAAATCAGAGGTCTTGAGAAAGGTGCTCTGTCTGGTACAGAGGACAGACCGTGCAGGGACAAGAGTGGAAGATGGGAGGTGAGGTAGTGGCGTGGGGCTGCGTGATACGGGGATGTCTCATATGTGGATGTATAGTGTGGGGATGTGTGATGTAGGGCTGTGTGGTGTGTGGATGTGTGGTGGTGGTTGTGTGGATATGGTGATGGTTGGTGATACTAACATGTGGGTGTTGATTTGAATAGATATACCTTTCATATTATACTTTTCAGTTAAAAAATTCTTTCTCCCCGAGAGCAAACATGTTTAACACTTAGAAGGCAGTTTGCCCCATGGATATGAGAAGATTCTGGAGTCAGACTGCCCAATTTCAAATTTTAGCTCAGTCATATGCTAGCTGCTGGGTCTTAGCCAGATATCCCAATCTTAAACTTGCCTCTGTTGCTTCACCTTTTAAACGGGCAATAGTAATTTCAGTTACCTCTTGGGGTTTATACGATACTTTAATTGTTTTAGAGAGAAGAGAATGGTGCCTGGAAACTACCAAGTGTTCAATAGTTTAGATTTTATGATGTTTATTTTTCTCATGAATCAAATGACATTTCAAAGACATTGAAAGAAGTCAAAGTAATCTTATTACATAGGAAATGCCAAATTTTTATTCCTCTCAAGGTGCCACTGGGATGATCTCTAGAATTAAAATTAGGTGAAAGATGGCACCACTAACCAGTCAGAAACTTGGAAGAGGAACCAGTGAGGAAGGAAGGGGCTGGTCAGTTTCCCTCGGCTGTAAGATTTCTGGTGTCTTTTGGTCCATGTGAGAGGCCCTTGAAGATATCTGTCCAGAGCTGAGGAGAATGTTCTATACCAAGACAATATACCAAGGCCCTGTTTTCAGAGGACAATAAGGCCTAATTTCATATAAATGAATATGCCCACTTGGGTTCCCCCTCTTCGGGGGCAACAACAAGATCCAGGCCCAAGGCTTGTGGTTGTGTCTCCTCCCCAAAGGCCCTCAGTGAGAGACCCATCTAAGAAGCTAAGCTATGGTGAAGGCAACAACCATTGCTCTCCACAGGCACATCCTTACAACTGTGGCGCCATTGACAGCCTGAGGGCACACTGTCTGATGGGTTTCCCACCTGAGGTTACCTTGGCTAAGCCACGGCTATCTTTGTGCTAGGATGGGGAGGGGCTAGGAGAAGGAGCATTGTCTTTAAGTCTCTTCCAATCCAACCAACCATGACTACTGGGCTCTGACCCTCTTTCTTCTTTCTGCTTTTAGTGACATGTGGTCAAACAATACACACCCAAACTGAAAAACCAAAAGTTTCGAAAATCATGGGAGGGGAGCCTGCAGACATCACAGAGTTCCCGTGGCAGGTGAATATTTTTGACCAAGGGAGACATCTCTGTGGAGGATCAATTCTCAATGAGTGGTGGATTCTGTCTGCGTCCCATTGCTTTATAAACAAAAATACGTAAGTACTGCAAACAGACTTCTTTTTAAACCAGTGTGGTTGAATATTTGCTCCTACCTGCTCAGTATGCTCCTGGAGCCTCCATTAGGTTTGTCATAGAAGTTACCCAGAGGTTAAATATACGCCCTTGTGGTTAAACATCACCCTTTGCAGGTGGGAGAGACACTGCTCTCCTTCTAGGAGCTTTTACAGCTTGCGGTGTAGGACCCAAATGGCAGAACAAATGTTCCTTGGGCTTCTCAGCATCTTGCTTTCCTAAGCATTTGCTCCAGGCCTGGCTGCATAGCAGCAGCTCCTGAGGTGCTTGCTGTCTTAGCCTACATCTTCCAATCAGTATTGTTGAGAAACTTCCCAGGTGTTTGTTGGAGCTAGTCCAGCCCTTGTTGCAAATCCAGGGACAATTCCCTCTATTACTTGTGCATAGCATGGCTTCCCAGACATTTGTTGATGAAATTTACAAGTAAATTTGCCCAAACAAGAGACCATCAGGCCAAGAGTTGTTGCCAACAGGGCGGACCTGGAACTCGTGTCTGTCTCCTCCTGCCCAGTAGGGGCTCTTCACCTGGTTCTATGCCAAGGGTGTGGCCCCAGATGCACCATCTCCCCAGCTCTCAGGATCAGAGCCTCAGACTGTTGAAATTTTTTTCTCATAAGATTCACATTTTGCTCTTCCATCACTTACCCTTTTTTCCTTTTGTTTTGAAATAAGATCTACCTTGGAGATCATACACGAAAACAGAAATGATATCACCATGAACTTGACAAGGATAAAAGTGGACAAGCTAATTACTCACCCCTATTTTGACAGCTGGATCTTGGATAATGACATCGCTTTACTCTTGCTCCAATCCCCATTTAACTTGAGTGTCACCAAAGTCCCCATCTGCCTTTCAGAAGTCACTGACATACATAGATGGAGAAACTGCTGGGTGTCTGGATGGGGCCTTACTAGTGAGTTACTGTAGCTCAGCCCACCGGAGGGTAGCACCCTGGCTGATGTTTGCAAGGAGAATAAAAAAGCTGGAGACTTTGCTGGCCCTGAAAAGGCTGCCTGGTGGATTAGGAGCCTTTAAGGTTCTATGATGAACTTTCTCCTCAGTTCATATGAGAGCTGTCCTTCCTGGGCCTTCCTGGCCTCCTGGAGCAAGTTTTATGCCCAGATTGCGGAACATGAACCTTGAATAGGGCCTCAGGGATGACCCAGGCAGAGCTTTTCAGAGTCAGAGGGGTGACTTGGAGAAATGTAGAGGGACATATAGATGGGCAAAGGGGTGGCAAAATGGACGGTGCTCAAGGAAATCCATACCCATGTCATCCTGTGCAGTTCTGTTCCAACTGATGGTGTCAATTCTGTGCCCTTGGGATAAGGGGCTCTGTGACTAAAACATTTGAAAATCACAGATCAAGGAGAAAGGCATAAACTGAATGTGAACTTGTCTTTATAGAGTCAACCTGCAAACTACTCCCACCACTTTTCCCAGCCACACAAGATGGTGACCTTTGTCCTTCATCTTAGTACATGTATCTTGTCCCATAATCAACAGAGCAGAAAAAAATGAATTCCAGTCAGTGCTCCTCTTCCCAGCAGTCCCCCAATGGCTGTATGTGGATTCCCACATGGTCCCAAAGCTCAGAGCTACATTAGATTTCCTAGGAATTGCCCTTAGAAATTTATCACTAGCTTCAAAGAGGGCCACTTTCTTAACGTAGAACTCCTCATGCTTCATCCAGCACGTCTTCACTGATCCTCTTCTATGGTCCAGGCAGTGTTCTAGGTTCTAGGGATTCAGCAATACTGTACAAAGACAAAACTATTCTCATCTCTGGGGAGTGAATATTCTAGGTGTTGGGCTCACTTCCTCGTGAGGCCTGAAACAATTCAAGCCCACCATTATGTGTTGTGAGCCCCAGGACAGAACTTGTAACTGTGGAATCTCTTTACATCCTTGTGGATATAAAAGAAACGTATTTTTAGCCTCTAGTTCAGTGGTTCTCAACCTTCCTAATGCCGCGACCCTTTAATACAGTTCCTCATGTTGTGGTGACCCCCAATGTCATTGTTACAAATTGAACATAATTAAAGCATAGTGATTAATCACAAAAACAATATGTAATTATATATGTGTTTTCCGATGGTCTTAGGCGACCCCTGTGAAAGGGTCGTTCGATCCCCAAAGGGGTCGCGACCCACAGGTTGAGAAACGCTGCTCTAGTTGGAGACTGGCAGCTTCCGTGGGGCTAGAAGATGGTGCACACAGGCTGAAACCCAGTAGGGTCCAGTTCTGGGGACTTCTGGATTCAGGGAGGGTGGGCTTGAGAGTCTGCTGGCCATCCGTCCCACCCTTTCCTCACTCGGTCCACATGTGGGTTGTTCTCTGGACCATAGGGAAGTTCCCTTGTCATTGAGGTGAAAAGATACAATGTGGGTGGGTGCTTGACCTCCACTCATAGGGACCACTTTGAGCTCAGGGTCCTCTCTCCATTTGCTTCTTCTTTGGGTCAGTTCCTCTGGGAGGTGTGCATCAAGAGCTGCAGAAAGTCAACATCCAGCTGGTCAAATGGAGAAAGTGCTCCAATATTATGCCTATGGTCACCAGGAACATGCTGTGTGCTGGGAACGCTCATGGTGGGAAGGATGCCTGCCAGGTAATGGAGCTGGTCCTTTGATGGGAAAAGGGCTGCACAGAGGGCTGGCCAACCTTTCCAGGATAACTGGCTGCCCTCCTCCTCCCCTGAATAAGTTTCCTAAGGCTGCTGTAACAACCCACCACAAAGAGGGTGGATTAAAACAACAGAAATGTATTCTCTCCAGCTCTAGAGGCCAGAAGTCCATAGTCAAAGCACCCATAGGTCCACACTCCCTTTGGAGGCTCCAGGGGAGGATCCTTCCTGGCCTTTTCTGGCCTCTGGTGGTTAAAATCCTTGACATTCCATAGCTTATAGGAGCTTCACTCCAACCTCTGCCTCCATCTCTTTACATGGTCTTCTCCCCTGTGTGCATGTCTCTTCCGTTTTCTCTTAAAAGGACAGTGTTGGATCAGGGCCCACCCTAATTGAATAGGACTTCGTCCTAATTAAACTAATTACATCTGCAAAGACCCTTTTTAAAATAGGGTCACAGCCTGAGGTTTTGGGTGGACATGAATTTGGGAGAGATGATCTTCAACCTAGTACAGATGCTCTGTAACCAAACAGAGGCTGTGCAGGGTGGTGGTTGGGGGTGCGGGCTCCCCTAGCTTCTCTCCTGGCTCCTCTACTTACTGCCTATGACTTCCCTCTGTGCCTTTTCACATTTCATCACCTGTAAAATGGGAATACTAAGAGTTCCCACCTTTTAGAACTGTTGTGGAAATTGATTCAATGCACAGCACAGTAGAGGAGGAACACGAACCTTGAGTAGGGCCTCGGGGATGACCCAGGCAGAGGTTTTCAGAATCAGAGGGGTCACTTGGAGAAATTTAGAGGGACATATTGATGGGCAAAGGGGTGGCAACATGGACTGGGCTCATTTTGCTGTGAATATCGTGTTCTCCATCACCATCTCTTAGACATGTTTGGTGCTCAATAGCACACAAACCACTTCCACAAATACATGAAAGGGTTAAGCACTGGCCCTACGAAGCAGGCCTATTTCAGATGGGGAGACTGAGGATCAGAAAGCTGACAGTCTTGAGGAGGACACACCAGCGAGGTAAATTACAGACCCAGAATTCTGAGGAAGGCATGCTGACTTCTGGGGTTAGAGCCATCTTTTGGGTTCCAGTAGAAGTGGGGCTCCAATGCCAGCTGCCCAGATTTGGCTGCTCATCAACCACAAAGGTGCTGAGAGTTACCACTGAGTTCAGGCTCGCCACACATCAGGGCCCGGCTAAGTGCTGCACACGTGTCATTTCCTTCCATTCACACAGCCGTCCTGCAGGAGACGTGCAGTTATCACCAGCATAAAAACCACACCTTAAAACACGGAGGAAGATTTTCACATTCTCTCAGCTGAAGCTTCACCCTGGGATTGGAACCAAGGTCTGTTTGGCTCCAGAAATTTAGGTTCTTAACGGGACTGTGCTCTGCCGAGCATCTTTCATGGAGAACCTTCCTTCTCCAGAGAAGTGATTGCAATTCATCTTAGAGAAAGATCATGGGCTTCTCCAGTGACTTCAAAGAATCTGGTAAAGGAGAGTTTGGTTCCAAGTAAGGTGATGGGCACAGCAACTTCTTCATGAGAACGTTCTTGGTGAAAAGAAATCAAACACATGTCCTGTTTTTTTGTTTGTTTGTTAATAGTTTCTCATTAGGATTTTTGCATATTACTGAATGGTGCCCCTTTTCAACTTTTTTGAGTCACTTAATATTTTCAAAGATAAATCTTTGTAACCTATGAAATGAGATGTACCGCCTGGTCCTATGTCTGTAAAATAGTAATGCATAACGATGTAGAAAGTTGACTAAGGTGTTTCCTCTGCATGGTTGGAATTACAAATGTTATTTATTGCACTTATTTATTTGAGAACCTGGTAAAGAAAATTCAAGTGGTGAAGATGGCACACAGTTTACCACTTACACTCCCCAGAGAAACCACTGCTACAGAGTCCCATAGTCTACCCAAAACATTCTTCTTATACACTATCATGTGTTTATGTATAAATTTAATTATTTATATAATTATGGGATTTTTAATGTTATTTTTCCATATCTGAGGTTTTTGACTTTGTTTTTTTTTGAAGACACCTTATTCTTCAATAGAATTTAAAAAGTGGTCCAAAAGGTTTAGGGGCATAAAAAGGCAGAGTAGGCCTCAATTTCCATGTCAATGATGTCTGTTTTGTTGGTAATTATTGGCAATCTTTTTCATGATGTTCTTTCATTTATTATTGACTCTATTACAGATGTTCCCCCTCCCCCCCCCCCCCCCCCCAATTTAACCACCTCCACCCAGCTTCCATCAGCCCTCCCTCTGGCCATTACCACACTGTTGTCTGTGCCCATAGCTATGCATATATGTTCTTTGGCTAATCTCTTCACCTTCATTCATTCAGTCTCCCCCATCCTATTTCCTCTGATGTCTGTCAGTCTGTTCCATGTATCCTTACCTCATATTCTATTTTGTTCATCAGTTTATTTTGTTCATTAGATTCTACATATAAGTGAGTTCATATGGTATTTATCATTCTCTGTCTGGCTGATTTCGCTTAGCATAATAATCTCCAGGTCCACCCATGCTATCACAAAAGGTAATAGTTCCTTCTTTTTAACAGCCATATAGTGTTCCATTGTGTAGATGTTCCACAGCTTTTTTATCCACTCATCCTCTGATGTACACTTGGACAGTTTCCAGACTTTAGCTGCTGTAAATAATGCTGCTATGAACATAGGGGTGTATATATTCTTTCTGAATGGTGTTTTGGGATTCTTCAGATATATTCCTAGAAGTGAGATCCCTGGGTCAAATGGCAGTTCATTTTATTTTTTTGAGAAAATGCACACTTTTTTTCACAGTGATTGCACCCATCTCATTGCCGCCAGCAGTGTAGCAGGGTTCCATTTTTCCATATCCTCGCCAGCACTTGTTAACTTATTGATGATGGTCACTTGGACAGATGTGAAATGATATTTTTAAAAGTGTAAATTGTTTAAAATTTCATGTTTTAAACTACAATGTAATCTTTTAACTAAGGAGTTCCCTCTGCATGGTTGGAATTAGGAATTACATATACTATGTCAGTTGGTATGTCTGCTGTGTTCAACCAATGACCTATTATGGGGCATAATGGATTTTTGTGTTTGTGTTTTCACTTTTTGCTGTGGTGAACAATCCAGGAAGAGCAATATGGGCTGGCTGAAAGTGGCTTTGAAGTAAAAAGGCAGAGGGGCAATTGAAAGAATTCTGAAATTTTAAAAAGTGCTTAGAGGCAACATGGATTAGCAAATCACTTTTTTGTATGTTAAAATAAATGCACACAACTACATGAAGGTGATGACGGATGTTCCTTTTATGACCAAGTTGTCACTTATCATCATTCTTTTGACCAAACTGCTTGTCACTCTTTCTCACAGTCACAGATCTGGGAACATAGCCATGTAGTTGGAGAGTCTAATCAAAATTTAAAATGTCTGCTCATCAAAAGTCACTGTAAGTGTTTCTTGCCTTGTACCAGGTGCCTACACAATAGGCTTTAGGAGTAACTTGTTACTGTTCTTTCTATTCCCAAACAACTTTTCTCTTCTAGGGTGACAGTGGGGGACCTCTGGTTTGCCAGAAAAAGGACAAAAACATATGGTACCAGCTGGGCATTGTCAGCTGGGGAGTGGGCTGTGGCCGGAAGAATGTGCCTGGAGTGTACACGAAGGTGGCTAATTACCTTGTATGGATTAATGTGGAGACCAACCTGTCAGGAAGGCCCTACATGTATGAGCCAGACTCTGGGTACAGTTTGCTTCTATCACCATCGCCCATCTTGTTACTCTATTTTGTGATGCTTCTATTAACCCTGTGACTAAACACTGTATTACCTCAAAACCCAGAGCCCTTCTCAGTTTGTGCAGTAAGTTCAAGGGTGCGGTAAAGGCTGTGAGGAGGGATTCACATATGATTATTTGTGCCTGAAGTAATCATATACATAGAGGGGTGCTTTAAAAACCCGGGACCCACAACCACGCCTATGGTTCCCCTGGATCTTAGAATAAATTACCAATTTCAGCCTGAGTCCTCTCCACAGGCTTGGGTGAAGCATCCCTCCATGGGATCTCTGAAACAGAAAGCCTGTTCTTTCCTTTCTTACAGACAGGTATCCTTCCACAACTTATTTCATCTTCCAAAGAGGTTGACAGCTTTCAATTCTCTTTTGCTCCTGAAATAAGAAACAATCCAGCTCCTCTCCCTTCATTTGCAGTTCATTCCTGAGACCTACAGACTTGGTTTCCAGAAAGATCCTTGTTCTTTATCCTCCTCTGCTTCCATATCTACTACCTAGTCCAGAGCCCCCATAAATGTTGCCTTTGGCTCTTATAGAACATGCACAATGATGCTAAGATTCAGGGTCAGGAAACCATTGAATAGAAAAGTCCTAGAGATCAGGTGGGAAAGCAACACACTGTGAATGAGGGTAGCATGTAGCTGCTGCCTCTTCTTCCACAGGAAAGAACGACTCTTCCATCCCTACCTCCCCAGAAGATGCTATATATCTGTCTCCAGCCAAGTTCAAAACAACAGAGTGTTCTTCTGAAAGGGTCCCTCTTGCCCACCTCATAGCTAAATTAGCATAACATGATTTGGGCTGCCATACCTTTTCCACCTGAATTTGGCTTCTGTCTTCTCCAGTGGGACCAAAACAATCTTCTATGAGAGATTCCAAAATGCAGGCTAAGGCCCCTTGACCCATTTTTTTAAAATCTCAATTACTATGGTTGGATAGTCACAAAGAGAATATAAAGATAGGCCCTCCTGCACAGTTTCAAGGGCATGGTTCTGATTAATGACAGAGATGGAAGGAGGCAAACTCTGTACTCTGCACTTGCAGTCCAGGCTGTGTGCTCAATCAGGCTGTGGGCACAGCTGCAGCCAAGGTTAGTGCCAGTGCAAGGACTGCCGACCTTGGGTGAATTATCACCCTTGTCTGACCCCAACATATACATTGAGAAGGACAACTAGTCTTGTAAAAATGAACAACGTAATCACTGGTGTAATAGAAGCAATAAAAAATTCCAGGGGGAGAAACCAAGATGGCGGCATAGGTTAACGCCAGAGTTTGCTGCTTCAAACAACCACTTCAAAAATACAACTAAAAGATGGAACGGACATCACCCAGAACCACAGGAAGGCTGGCTGAGTGGAAATCCTACAACTAGAAGGAAAGAGAAATCCATACCGAGACTCAGAGGAGGCGCAGTGCGGAAGTGAAATACTAAGGTGCGGAGTGCATGTGGAGCGGGCCGGCAGAGGA
>NW_005367108.1:1638517-1640011 GCF_000412655.1 Myotis brandtii | reverse complement strand
AATCGTGCACCTATGGATGAGGACAGTGGGTGGGGAGTGAGGGCGGAGGGTGGGGCGGGAACTGGGAGGAGGGGAGTTATGGGGGGAAAAAATGTAATAATCTGAACAATAAAGATTTAATTAAAAAAAAATTCCAAAGTGATAGAATATATAAAGAACTCCTCAACTCAATAATAAGAAGGAAAACAACCCAACTTTCAAGAAAAAAACTGACAAATTAGTTAAGTAGACATTTCATTAGTTAAAATAAGTGAATGGCTGATATGCATATGAAAATATACTCAACATCATTAGTTATTAGAGAAATGCAAATTAAATTTACAATGAGATACCACTATACACCAACCAGAAGAGCTATAATTAAAAAAAAAACCAATAACAAATATTGGCAAGGATGTGTAGATACTGGAACCTTCCTACTTTGCTGGTGGTAATGTAAGATAACAGTTTGGCATTTCTTAAAATGTTAAAAATGTATCACTCAACACTCCTAGGAATTCTACTCCTAGGAATCTACCCAACATGTATGTGTATGCTCTTAGCACCATTATTCATTAGAGCCCCGATCTAGAAATAACCCAGATTTTCATTAACTGGTGGTAAATGGATAAACAAATGTGGTATATTCATCTATACACTGGAATACTATGTAGCAATAAAATGGAATGAACCTCTGATATGTTATACAACACAGATGAATGTCAAAACCAGGATGCCAAGTGAAAGAAGCCAGACACATAACACTGCCTATTGTTTAAGTCAATTTACACGAAATATTTAGAAAAGGCAAATTAACAGAGACAGAAATCAGATCAGAAGAGGCTGAGGTGGGAGTGGTGATTAACTGCAAAGGAGCATAAAGAAACTTTCTGGGATGATGGAAACGTTCCCAAACTGGATTGTAGTGATGGCAGCACACCTATAAACGTCTAAACAACAACAACCACACACAAAAAAGAAACTAAAAAACATTGCACACCTAGAGTGAGCAGACATTATGGCAGGGGTCCTCAAACTACGGCCCGCGGGTCACATGCAAATACAAATATTGTATTTGTTCCCGTTTTGTTTTTTTACTTCAAAATAAGGTATGTGCAGTGTGCGTAGGAATTTGTTCATAGTTTTTTTTTTAAACTATAGTCCGGCCCTCCAATGGCCTGAGGGACAGTGAACTGGCCCCCTGTTTAAAAAGTTTGAGGACCCCTGCATTATGGTATGTAAATCGTAACAAAGTTGTTAAAAATTTTAAAGCCAAAATTCTTATGAAGAGATAACAATTCAGACATTGCTATACACATTTAATGATTAACTTTGGTGTTAATTACATTAACTTTGTACTGTCCTACAAACTTTGAGAGCTGTTTGTTGTCATTCCTAGGGACTTTCCAGGGAGCTCAAATATTGGAAGTTTTTAAGCAGTGAGTGAGATCATGGACCCACCAGTATCATGAGACAAGGAGTCACAGAGCCTCCTAGTGCCCTGCTGGTGTGGGG
>NW_005367108.1:1632374-1638433 GCF_000412655.1 Myotis brandtii | reverse complement strand
CGGGGAAGGGGGTTAAAATGTTTCTTCCTGGTGGATTCCAGGCGCCTCTAGAATTAGATAATTTCAGAGCACAGATTTTTCCCAAATGACTGTCCAGCCAGAACAAGGGGTAGATTAGAGCAGATGTCATGAGCCCAAGAGGTCTCATATCGACTTTTGAATCCAGTTGGCTTCCGCCAGCAGTGCTGTCTCAGAAACATTATTCCCTGAAGTTCTCACTGTTGGCTGCTGACTGCTAATTGAAGAAATACTTTCAGAAATGAGGGAAGCGAACTCAAGTCTGCAGAAGCCAGTGTGGTTTGAGCATGGAAAATTACCTGCTCTTGCTTTGCTCTCAGGAAACTTGGTGCAGTTGGGAAAAGCATGTTCTGGTTCTGGCCATGTCTCTTGCAGGGCATGTGACCTTGGGCCAGGTATTTAACTTCTCTAAGCCTCAGCTTTCTGGCTTTTAATAGGAAGATAGGTAATAACGATGCCTTCCTCATATGTATCAGCAGCAAATTCATATAGAGAGACCGCATGCCAGTTCTGCTCTGTATAAAGGAAAGTGAAGTCAGACCGTCTGAGCTTTACCCTGAATCGTGGTACAATCTTGGGTCTCTCTCTTTGCTTTGTTTTTCCTGGGACAACACATTTGTCTGGAGACTGTCCTGATACTGGTAGAAGCTTAGAATCTTTGAATTCTATTTACCATTGTTGTTGCGCATTTTAGTTCTATATGTCTAACATTATAGTTGTTGCTTTGTACTATATATTCATTTATATTTACCCACATATTTACTCTTTCGGGTTTTATTTCTACCCAGGATCATTATTTCTTCTGCCAGAAGTTCTACTTCTCATTATTCTTCCCATGCAGACCTGTGGGCAACGAATTCCCTGTTATTTTTGGCTTCAAAACATTTTCATTTTACCATCATTTTTGAAGGCTATTTTGCTGGGCTAGGTTCTAGACTGTCTCTTATTTTTCTTTCGTCACTTTAAAGATGTCATTCCATTAATTTCTGGCTTCCATCATTTCTGTTGAGAAGTCATATGGCATTTTGATTGCTGCTCCCCTGAAGGTAATGTGGCTTTTTTCCCCTTCCGTCTTGGGTTTTCACTAGTTTTACTATCATGTGCCTAGTTGTACTACTTCTGTGTTCCGTTTGCTTGAAGTTCTCTGAGCTTCTTGAACATGGGGGCTGGATGTTCTTAAGTTCTGAAAAATGCTCATTTGATATTTTTTAAATATTCATTTCATCTCATCCCTTTCCCTCTCTTTCTGAAACTGTAATTATACATATGACAGACACTGTGAATGTGGCCCACATGTCTCTAATGCTGTGCACATTTCCTTTCCTTGTCTCTCGGCACTGGCTTGTCTTTCAGTTAACTAATTCTGTGCTCTGCTGCCTCGAATATGCTGTGGATACCAACAATTTCATTAATTTAAGATATTATATATTTTGAGTTCTTATAAGACCCATCAATTCTTTATAAATTATAATCCTTAAAAACTTTTTTATTGAACTTATTGGGGTGACATGGGTTCATAAAATTATATAGTTTTAGGTGTACAATTATATAATACAGCATCTAGATATTCTATTCTGTGTTCACCACCCAAAGTCTAACCTCTTTCTATCACAATTTATTGCCCCTTTGCCTCTAGCAATCATCATACTGTTGTCTGAGTTGTTGTTTTTGTTGTTGTTGTTTTGATTAATCCCTTCACCAATTTTGAATCTTTTCATTCATTCTGTCCACCTTCCCTGCATTCTATTTAAAATATTTATTATGGTTCATCTGAAGCTCCATGTCTGGTTCTTCCAATGTCTGAATCCCATGTGATTCATGCCTTCCAGTCTGCTTTGAAATGAGTACAGCCATCTTTAGGACAGTGTTTCCATAATTTCTTTTCTATTTTCTTACATTCCACTTTCTGTGCTCTTATATTTAAAACATGTAAGTGGCACATAGTTGGTTTTATTTTCCATCTATATTGACAATGTTAATGTCTAAACGGTGAGGTATATTTTCTTGCTTTTTTGGTAAGGTTAGTAATTCTAATTTTTAAATTTTAATTAAATGTAATAAATTCAAATAATCAACATTGTGCATTTAGGAAAAGGAAAGGGAAAGAGGTTCCATCCACAGACTGTTGCTTCCACCTGAGAAGAGTCCCCTGCCCTCTGTTGGCTGATAAATTAAAGGGCTGATCACCTCCCTCCAGTCAGGGGTCAGCTGGGTCCTGGCTGCCTTTGCAGTCAGACCTCAGACAGACTCAGTCTTTCTCTCTCTGATCCTTATTTCCCAGGCATGGCCTTTGCTGTCCTGATTGAGAGGCTGGCCGGTCTCAAACTCCTCAGCCTTGAAAGTCTACAGGAGACCTGGGGTGTCCCACCTACATCTCTACTTCAAAATTGGCAAATGTCCCCAGGGAAGAGGAGGGACAAAAACCTGTGGGCAACTTGGCAATATCACCTCATTTTGTAACAGTGTTGATTCTCTGAAATATCTAGTTTCTTTAGTTCTCACTGCTCTCATAGCTTTCCTATGCTGTGATTCAAAAAAAAAATTATTCAGGTTTTTCTGTTGATACAGTGGGAATAGTGATTTACTATAATTTACAGCATACTACCTAGAAGTGGAAATTGAGAGATTGGTTTTTAATCCATTAGAAAGAAAAATTCCCTGCTCATCCCCCCCCTCCCTGTTTACAGTATCCATTATCAGGATTTTTGCTTCAACACAGCTGTTGGCCATCTTCAATATAATGTTTTTCCTCTGAAATAGTAGTCATAGCATGTCATTACTATCCTCTTAAAGGGCATCTGGAGGAAAAGGAGAAATCTGAACCTAGAGCCTTAACAGAGGTTAGTAAGGAAAGAGACAGGTACTCATGGGGAATGCAAATTTTAAATGACAAATTTTAAATGACGTAGCAAAGAGTGGGTTGGAGTAGGAATTATCAGGTTGTGGTTTGACACTGGATTCTGCCCCATACTGGGCAGAGCCATTTCTTTCTCTCAGTCTCAGTTTCCTGGTGTTTAAAATAAGGTTTGTTTGGCAGCAAAAACTATTCCTTACTCACCATTGAATGCTGTCACATTGGGCATAGCGGAGCCCTGACTTAGCTCTTGTCTGTATGTTTGAAACAGCCCCCAAAGCAATAGAAGTACTAGAAGGGCAGTGTGGTTTTCTGGCTTCTGTGGAAAACAGATAAATGACCTCTGAAACAGTTTCATCAGAGCTAGAGTGGAATGAGAGGGCTCAGGATTAGGGAGACACCAAAAGTGCTGAAGACATAAAGCTCTACTTTACTCTGTCATTCCAGCCAAGAGGGCTGAAACCTGCAAGTCCAGGGTCCTGGAGCTGGACAGAGGGTTCCCCAAGCCCCTGTGGTCCTGGGGGACAGGAGCCAGCCTGAGATGCCAGGGAACTGGAGGGGGTGTGAGGATAAGGCACGACTTAGCTGGAGGGCCTGTGTCAATTCATCACCACCTCAGCCCTACTTGACCTACTTCAGACACTGTCAGTCTGGTGGCATCTGCTGCAAGAGAAAGGAGCCTACCTAGCACATAAACACAAATCGGGAGGAGCAGAGCTATTTGGGGCAGGAGACATTAGGAAATAGAAAGTTCTCCCTAGGGAATGTAGCCTGTTTCTTTTTCCACTTCTGTATTTGAGCTCTGCCCTGATTCTTTCTTGTTCCCAGCCAGCTAGGGTATTGAGCACAGGATGACAGAGACTCTGCTCCCATTTCATTAATTCCACGTGGGACAGAGTGGGCAAGGCAAGTGCTGTGCTTGTGCCTTCACACAGGAATTAATTAGACTCTGATTGATTCAGTTTAGAGTGAAGAACTGAAGTCTTCTAAGAATGTTAGATCTAATCTCGATATTGACCTTTTTCCTTAATTCCTGGTTGTTGTTTTTTTGTTTGTTTGTTTGCTTTGTTGTGTGTGTGTGGGGGGGAGGGGTTTGCACTAACTTGGAATTCTAAATCCCCACGCACCCTCTGAGCTAGAATAAAGGAGATTGATGATCCTGAAACTAGGCAGTCCTGTGGTGATAAACAAGGAATCTGATCAAGGCTGAAAAAGGTGGAACCAAATCAGCCAGTTCCCTAACTGGGATTAAAAATGAGATCGAGGCCCTGGCCCGTTTTGCTCTGTGGTTAGAGCATCAGCCCACGAACTAAAGGGTCTTGGGTTTGATTCTGGTCAAGGGCACATACCTCGGTCGTAGGCTCCATCCCCAGCTCCGGTCAGGAGGCAACCAATCAATGTGTCTCTCTCACATTGATATTTCTCTCTCTCTCCCCCTCCCTAAAATTCTCTCTAAAAATGTATGGGAAAAGTATCCTCAGGTGTAGATTAACAAAATAAAAAAAATGAGATTGAAGACTCAGTCATTCTAAGTACATCTTGAGAAAATTGTCTTTGCAAGTTGGCAAATTCTAAGGACTAAGGACCAATTTCCCAAGTATTATATCCTGTGGTCCTCCTAACAGCCAAACAGTGGTGGTCTTAAAGTGTCATCTTAAATACATGCAAAATTCTGTGCCACAGGCTGGTGTTGATACTCAGCACGGGGCAGTCCTCCTAACTCTCCCGGGATTGTAATGACTGACATCGGGGAAACCTTACTTCCCAAACTCCTTTTGTAGGAGTTGAGTCCCTTCATATTAAGGGATGTCTTTGAGGCCTCTGTGTCTTTCCTGTGTGAAAGTCAGATTAAGGGGCCCCAAAGGCCTCTCCCACTTCTATCCTTGGTGACTGTAGGCCCACCCACCTCTCTGTATTCTTGGTTTCTATTACTTAGAGCTTTCTTGTTCTTCAATAAAAAACACTCGGAGAAAGTGATGTCCTTTACAGGAAATGTTCACATATAGCTCCTTGAATTCTCAAGGCTCCTTTTAACTCCTTTTTAGAAATGAGTAAACTCAGGCTGAGAAATTTAAGGGAACTTGCCCTGGGCTGGCTTAAAGGCTTAAAGGCCCTGTTACCCACACCACAGCCTCTCACTGCCTGTCTCCCTCTCTCCACTCCATCCTGGACCAAACCCAGGGCTCAAGCTTTGCTCTCTGCTTGTTTCCCAGGAAACCAGCTCCATCAGGGAGCTTACCAAATAACAGGGTTTCAATCACTACCTGTTTAGAGATAATCTCCAGCCCCAGCTCTTAGCCCAGATGTTCTCTCTTGCCGGCATGCAAAGCTACTGCTGATACTGTGGGCCCTGCTCACTTTTGCCTTCCTGGGCCCATGAGAATCCAGCATGACCTCATCTTAACGTGGTGACATCTGCAAGGACTCTGTTTCCAAATATGATCACATTTTATTGGGGGTGGGGGGGGAACACAATTTTACACTCTACAATAATCAAACTTAAAACTGGCAACTAAGAGAAAATCTTAAAAGCAAACAAATTAGTGGAAAAGAATTATGTTCACAGGATGATAGATTTTTTCATTGGAAACAACACAAACAAAAAACAGACAATAAAGCAACATCTTTATATATTTCTGGAGAAAAAATGTCACTGTAGCATTTTACATACAGCAAAAATATGTTTCATGAACCCAGGAATGAAGGTGTTCTCAGACATACAAAAGCTGCACGAATTCATCACTAGCAGAAATGCACTACAAGAAATGCTAATGGAAGTCATTCAAGCAGAAAGAAGATAATACCAGATGGAAATGTGAATCAACCAAAGGAATGAAGGACACTGGAAATGGTAACTATGTGGGTAAATAGAAAATATTTTTTCTTATTATTTAAATAGAAAATAATTGACTGCTTAAAACAAAAATTATAACAATGTACTAGGGAGTTTATAATATGCATAGAATAAAATCTACACTAATAAAAGAGAAACATGCAAATTGGTGTCACACCGCTACCCTTCCCACTGGCTAATCAGGGTGATATGCAAATTAACTGCCAGCCAAGATGGCGGCCGGCAGCCAGGCAGCTTGAACCGAACAGGAGGCTTGCTTGCTTCAGTGACAGAGGAAGCCAACGTTCCCCGCCTGCCTTGCCGGCCTCTGAGCTTGCACTCTAAGAAACAATG
>NW_005367108.1:1608991-1630530 GCF_000412655.1 Myotis brandtii | reverse complement strand
CCCAGCCGCCCCTGCCCCCGATGGGCCCCCCACCACTCCAATTGGCCTGCAGCTTCTCCCCCCAGCCAGCCCTGCCCCAATCTGTCCCTCCACCCCAATCAGGGGCAAGGACCGCTGGCCAACCTCCTGCTGTCTCCTCCCGACAGGCACAGCCCTCATCTGCCCCAATTGGGGCTGGGCTGGGCGGACCCCACCCGTGCACGAATTCGTGCACTGGGCCTCTAGTGTATAATAATAGCACAATGACCAAAATAGAAGTATGGAACTATATTGAAGGTACTTTTAGTATACATTTAAGTGATGTAATAACAATGAAGTAGATGGTGATAAAGATGTTTACTATAAACCTTAAAGTAATACTAAGATAATACAACAATGATATGTAGCTAATAGCCATATATCTTAGGAGATAAAGTGAAACAAAAATATTCAATATCCTAAAAGAAAGAAGTGAGAAAAAATGAAAACAGAAACAAAGAACAGGTAGGACAAGCAGAAAACAAATGAAAATATAGAATATTTAAACCTAACCATATAAATCATCACATCAAATTTAATGGTCTAAACACCCCAATTAAAGTCAGAAAGTCAGATTAGTTTAAAAAGCACAACTCAACTATATGCTGCATACCCACTCACTTTAAGTATAAAGATACAAATTGATTGAAAGTGAAATGATGTAAAGTTATATATACAGTGAACATGAATCTGAAGAAAGTTGGAGTAACTATATTCATCTAAGACAGAGTGGATTTCAGAAAAAAAGAGTATTTCCAGGGATAAAAGATTATTTTTAATAAAAAAGTCAACTCATCAAAAGAATATAAAAATTTAAAATGTTTATGCCCTTAGCACAGAATTTTCAAATACATGAAGCAAAACTGAAAGGAGAAATAGACAAATGCACAATTACAGCAGGATATTTCAACACTGCTCTCTCAGTAATTGATGGAAAAAGTAGACAGAATATCAGTAAAAAATTTAGAAGACTTAAACAGCATAATCAACCAACTTGAATAATTGTCAATTATAGAACACCTCACCCAACAACAGCAAAATATATATTCTTCTCAAGTGCACTCAAGACCTTTACAATGAACCATATTCTGAGCTGTAAAATTAGCCTCAATAATTTCAAAAGCACTCAGAGTATATCAAGTATGATTTTGGACAATAATGGAATGAAATTAAAAACTGATAAGAGATCTCTGGAAAACCTCCAAATAGTTGGAAACTAAATAACACACTTTTAAATAACTCATAAGTAGAAGAAAAACATCAAAAAGAAAAATTAAAAGAGTTGTTATCTAAGTGAAACATGAGAACATAGTATATAAAACTTGTGAGGTTCCACAAAGGTAGTAGAAGGAAATTTATAACACTAAATACCTATCTGAGGAAAGAAAAACAGTCTCCAATCAATGATATTAGCTTCCACATAGAGGTCACTAAAATGGAGAGAAAAGCAAAGCTAAAGTAAGAATCTCATCGATGTTTCTAGCTCTCTATCCCTCTCCCTTCCTCTCTGTAAAAAATCAATAAAATATATTTTTAAAAAACAACAACTTTCTGCTTTTATAACACTACATACCTATCTGAGGAAAGAAAAAGAGTCTCCAATCAATGATATTAGCTTCCACATAGAGGTCACTAAAATGGAGAGAAAAGCAAAGCTAAAGTAAGAAGAATAAATAAAATTTTAAGGATCAGAGCAGAAACCAACTGGATAGGAAATATTGCAGAGAAAAATCAATGAGTCCAAAAGTTGGTTCAGTCAGAAGATCAGGAAAATTGATAAGCCAGTAGAAAGAATGACTAGAAAAAAAGAGAAGAAACAATTTACTGCTACCAGGAATGAGAGAAGTAACATCATTAGAGATTCTATGGTTATTAAGAAGAGAAAGGACTATTATGTCAATAAATAAGATAGATAAATGTCATGTAAAACAAAAACTAGCAAAGCTCATTCAGGAAGAAATAGATCATCTTAATAGCCCTATGTCCGTTAAACAAATTGAATTTGCAATGAAAAACCCTCTCACAAAGAAAACTAAAATGTAGATGTTTTCACTGGCAAATTTTATGAAACATTTAAAGAAAAACTCATATCAATTCTAACTCACTTTTCTAGAAACCTGAAGAAGAGGGAATGCCTCCCAAACGATTCTGTGAGGCCAGCATTAACTTGATACCATAAATCAGACAAAGACATTACAAGAAAACTCAGACCAATATCCCTCATATACATGAAAGCAAAAGTTCTTAAGGAAATTTTAGCATATTAAGTTCAACATTATATAAAAGGGATACTATATCATGATCAAATAGATTTATCCCAGGAAAAAAGGTTGATTTAACAAGTTAAAAATCAATGTAATTCACCATATTCACAGACTAATAAAGAACATCCATATGATCATCTTCCAGTTTCAAAATATCATTGTCAAAATCCAACATACATTCCTGATTTATATTAAAAAAACAACTTGCCTTAGCCTGTTTGGCTCAGTGGATAGAGCGTCGGCCTGTGGACTGATGGGTCCCAGGTTCGATTCCGGTCAGGGGTATGTACTTTGGTTGTGGGCACATCCCCAGTGGGGAGTGTGCGGGGGGCAGCTTATCGGTGTTTCTCTCTCATCGATCTAGCTCTCTATCCCTCTCCCTTCCTCTCTGTAAAAAATCAATAAAATAAATATTTTTTAAAAAAACAACAACTTTCTGCTAACTAGGAATAGGAGACTTGACAAAAAGTTTGTATGAAATATCTAACTATCATCATATTTAATGGTGAAAAGCTTCCCCAAGTCAAGGATGTCTGCTCTTATCACTTCCATTCCACATCATACAGGAGATCAAGTTCTGCATAAGGAAAAGTGGGGAGGGAAGGCATACAGATGAAAAATAAAGAAGTACAACTGTCTCTATTGCTGATGACATGATCTTCTATATAGAAAATCCCATAGAAACAAAAAAGAAACTAGAATTAATGAGGTTTTTAAGGTGACAGCATACAGAATTAATGTGCAAAAATCAACTGTATTTGTATAAACTGGCAGTGAATGATTGGAAAGTGAAATTTAAAAAAACAAAGGAATACTATGCATCTGTAAAAAAGAAGGATCTCTTTCCCTTTGAGACAGCATGGAAGGAGCTGGAGACTTATGCTAAGCAAAATAAATCAGTCAGAGAAAGATAAGTATCACATGATCTCACTCATATGTGGAATCTAATGAACCAAATAAACTGATGAACAAAAATAGACCCAGAAGCATGAACAGACTATTGAACCTCAGAGGGAAAGCAGGGGAGGGTGGGTGGGAAGAGATCAACTAATGAACTTGTATGCATATATGCATAACCTATGGACACAGGCAATGGGGTAGTGAGGGCCTGGTGGTGGGGAGGATGTGAGAAGGCTGGAAGAGGTTAATGGGGGAAAAAGGAGGACCTATGTAATACTTTCAACAATAAAGATTAAAAAAGAAAGAGAAAAATAATAAAATCATCTATAAAAGTCATTTCATCTTTAAAACCTGTGGTTCTACATAATATAGTATTTTTAAAATACCTTTACTTAATTGACATGAACATAGAACAGCAGCATCTTCCTATAGTAATTTTTGGAAGTAATTATGGAAGAACGTTTACCTTCCCTATTTGTGTCTATGAAGGCCTTGCCAGGAAACAGATGGAACACTCAAACTGGATACTGAAGGAGAGGTTCCTTCATACAGAGAACAGGTACAAAGTGAACAGGGTTTAGGTAAACCCCCAAACGATGGTGCTGTAGGTCACAATGAGCCTCAGTATGGAGCTTATACCACCCACAGACAGCCAACCCATGGGGTCCTGCAGGGAGAGCACATCCTGTGGCCTAACTCCTCTCCCTCCCGCAATCTGCTGCTAGTGCCCCCTTTTTACATAATCGGACCAGAGCCAGATTAGAGCAAGAGAGCAAGGAAGCCTGGAGTTAGAGCCCCTTCCGGAGTCACAGGACACAGAGCAAGATAAAATGACAAAGTGTTGAGTCTGGATCTGGAGGAACAAAAAGATATCAGCAAAGGCCACTGTCTTAGTCAGCTTGAGCTGCTATAACAAAAATACCATAAACTAGGTGGCTTAAATAGCAAACATTTATTTCTCACAGTTCTGGAGGCTGAGAAGTCCAAGATCAAGGTGCCAACAGGTCTGGTGTCTGGTGAGAGCCTGCTTCCTGGAGGGTGGACAGCAGCCTCTGAGCTGTGTCCTCACATGACCAAGCGAGGGAGCTCCCATTATGGGGGCGCCACCCTTATGAATTCACACTATTCTAGCCCTGGCCTTTTTGTTTCTATATCACTACACATTCCTCCCTGTCTTTGCCATTTGTATGTCCTGGTGGTTCTATTTAGAAGGCATTTCCTTCCAGTAACCAAAGTGGGGGTGCTGATGGTGATTAGGTATATCTGTGCTTAGGGCACAGCAGAAATCCCAGAGGGAAAAGAAAGAGACAGATTAAGATCCATGGGGAAGAATGTCTATTTCCTAATCCGTCTCCTGCCCCACATAGCTCTGTGCTCCTCCCACAACCTGTGTTTCCATGTCTCCTTTGCATCATTAAGATCATTCAGTTCTCAACTTAAGCTTCACCACCGCACAGAGGCCTCCACTGACCAGTGTGGGTGAGACAGCCCTCGAGGCGACAACCTCAGACACAACTTACTACCTTCTGCTACCAATCACCTCCATGTGGTTTCTCAGGGCCCATAATTGTCTTATTGATTCATGTGGTTACACGGTTACTGCCCAGGCCCCCACCTCTTCTTGTCTTGAGTATAAAGACTCTGAACTAGCAACTATAGTCCCCAATGTGATAGCTGTATCATGTATGTGAAAACCAGTTATTCTTACTAAAGTTGCAAGGAGCCAGAGGTGTACATGTTTTCCGAAAATTTCAATCTTATTTCCCATTTGGGGAAGAATGACTCAGGCCTTTATCTTACAATGCTTAGGAATATCCTACCCGAACAAGCAAAAGACAGATGAGACATCACTCAGTTTGTATTATTAGATTGTAGCCTTTATTAGAACAAGCAATTCTCATAGCTGTAAGCAGCGCATTAGAATTCATCAAGCTCACGCCCATGTTCTCTGCCGCAGGAGGGCCGAGGAGAGAGAGCGCGCCTTACACATGTGCAAGGCCAGAGAGCAAAGTATTTCAGGGAATGATTCGTTGAGGCTATAAATGTTTGCGAATTTTAAGGCACTGGAGGGCGCAGGGTGTGTGAGGGGCCCGGGCTCAGATGGAGGATTTCCAGCATGCCCCATCCGGCCCAACGTCTCCCCCTCCTTCCCTGGCTTCCATGGCAGGCACCACAGCAGGAGAAAAGTGAACACAGAGTATTCATTATCCTCATTCAGACCCCAAATGATCCAAAGAATTTCACAGCTCTACTCCCACCACAGCTGATTAGGAGATAAATTACGTGTTATCAACTTGGCATGGCGCTTCATGTAAATCACACCTCAATAAACCAGGTGTTTACCAAGCCCTCTTTGCTTCCTGCATTTCTAAAAGCCAGTGACATGAAGCACGGAACTGCCCAATTTGTCTGAAGCGTTTTGGCTGTGACTTCGAGGGCCAGCCACATGGGGAGATGTTACTTTTTAATGCCCAGCGGACAGGACACCCCGGTGCCCCCGAGGCCGCAGTAGCCGTCAGGGTTCTTGCTCAGGTACTGCTGGTGGTAATCCTCGGCGTAGTAGAACGTCTGTCCCTCCCGGATGTCGGTCGTGATCGGGCCGTAGCCATTCTCTGACAGGACCTGTGTGGAGAAAGGCACCGTCAGGACCTGATCCTGGGCAGAGATGGTCCTGAGACAAAGGGAGGGACACAGCGGGCTGGGAGGAAGGCCGACACCGGTGGCTAGGGATGTGCAGTTGGTCCTTGTGGGCCTGGGCTTTGCCACTTCCCAGCTGAGTTATTCTGGGCAAACTATATCATTCTTGATTTCCCAGGGGAAACAGCAGGGGCGAGTGGCTCCCTGGCTGCCCTGGAAGAATGGGGGTCTCCGAGGGCACTCAGCAGGGCTGCAGGGAGGGGATGAAGGGGCACCTGTAGAACAGGGCAGGGAGGGCTGCAGTACCACCCAGAGCTGCCCGCTGCCGCCAGCTCACGGCCCCTGCCACCTCACAGGATCCCCCACTCGTTCCCTATGGTTCTAGGGAGCAGGGACCTGGCCAGGATGCCCTGAGAAGCAGGAGGTCACTTGGGGTCCCGGCTTGGTGACTCCAGGCCTGGGAGCTTGGGGAGTGGGGTCACAGGAGGACATGGCCTGAGGGCCTGTGTAGGCTCATCACTGCCCCTGACCTAGTTGAAGGCCTGGTGGCACCTGCTGCCAGGGAAAGAAACAGACACGTCAACACAAGTTGGGGGAGGAGAGCGGATCTATTTGGGGCAGGAGACGGATTAAGAAACAGACATTGTTCCCCATGGATCTTAGCTGTTTGCTTTCCCGTTTGGATTTCAGCTGTGCCCCAATTCTTCCTGTTCCAGGCTGCCTGCAGCATTTGAGCACAAGGCTACAGAGACTCGGCCCCAGCTTCTCGGATCCCATTCTGGACAGTGCTAGGCGGGGCCTTGGGCTTGTGCTTCCGTAAGGGGACTGACCCATCTCCGACTGTCCGTCAGTCCTCACATCTGCAGAGTAGACTCGGCCCCAGCTTCTCGGATCCCATTCTGGACAGGGGTGCCAGGCAGGGCCTGGGGCTTGTGCTTCCATAAGGGGACTGACCCATCTCCGACTGTCCGTCAGTCCGCACATCTGCAGAGCGTCGGGAATCCCATATTAAAATTCAGCGTGACTCCCTGCCACAGTTTTCCCCTGAGAACTTGCACCTTTCTCCGGAACCTCCTCCCAGCCCAGTGAGGACCTGACAAGCAGGCCGGATGGGGAGAGGCAGCATCCTCACCACAGCGGGCGGGCTGGACCCCACCGCTCAGGAGCAGCCAGTCTCCTTACAGGGGTTAGAAATAACGACGAGCGGCCATTCTGATTTCAGTTTTGACACTTTTTTGTAAACCAGCAATTATCGAGGGCTCACCATATGCCGCACTCTGCACTGAGGCTTCACATTAGCCTCACAACAGCCATCTGAAGGAAGTTTTATGATCATCGTCTATCTTTAACAGTGTGTGTCAGATACGGGCATTCTCGGCTCACAGGCATTGCATCGGCTGGAAGCTTGGAAACTCCATGTCCCGGTTCTATTGCCACAGCACTCAGGTTTACATGCCACTTACGGGAGAGGCACTGGTGGGACCTGGCAGGCCAGGTCCAGGGAGAAGCCACTGCTCTCAAGGTGCGGCTGCGAGGATGGGCACAAGTACACCCAGACAGCACACCTCAGACTGCCAGCTCCTCCTGAGAGCTGTCCACTCCCACGCTGACAAGTAGCGTCATCGGCAATGGTTTCTAGCGATTTCTGTAACTTCCTGATATCCTGACATCCAAGGGTGCCCTTCCCTTCACTCCAATGGCCCTTCTAATGATTCTAGAAGCACCAGATTCCATTTGCAAAATCCATCTGCTCCAAAAACCTCACATGCTCTCTGCCTCCATGACTGACCGCCTGCTAACTCAGCATTTGCTGCCTGTGTTGTTTTCTGGATGCAGAACGTCAGTGAGAATGAGACGCTGGGATGGCCTAACTGTCCTGGTTAGAGTTAGAGTTGGGAAGGACCTCATTGTGATGGAAAACGGATCAGCGCCAATGTATACAGTGGCAACACATTCACGGAAACTCCATGTCCTGGTTCTATTGCCACAGCACTCGGGTTTACATGCCACTTATGGGAGAGGCACTGGTGGGACCTGGCAGGCCAGGTCCAGGGAGAAGCCACTGCTCTCAAGGTGCGGCTGCGAGGATGGGCACAGGTACACCCAGACAGCACACCTCAGACTGCCAGCTCCTCCTGAGAGCTGTCCACTCCCACGCTGACAAGTAGCATCATCGGCAATGGTTTCTAGCGATTTCTGTAACTTCCTGATATCCTGACATCCAAGGGTGCCCTTCCCTTCACTCCAATGGCCCTTCTAATGATTCTAGAAGCACCAGATTCCATTTGCAAAATCCATCTGCTCCAAAAACCTCACATGCTCTCTGCCTCCATGACTGACCGCCTGCTAACTCAGCATTTGCTGCCTGTGTTGTTTTCTGGATGCAGAACGTCAGTGAGAATGAGACGCTGGGATGGCCTAACTGTCCTGGTTAGAGTTAGAGTTGGGAAGGACCTCATTGTGATGGAAAACGGATCAGCGCCAATGTGTACAGTGGCAACACATTCACTTAATTTATCACTAGTATTTGCACATGAAGAAATGCCACTGAAGGATGCCTTCGGGACAGGAGGTGGCTGTGGCAGGGAGGATTCTGGTGATGATGATAAGCACAAGGTCTGTGGGGTGTCCAGGCTGAGAGCTTGTGGGAAGAAAATGATGCAAGGTTGGGACTTGGCATTCCTGGCCCAACTTCAGAGAGCCAGGGACTGTTTAGGGCGGATTTAAAATCCTCTCTTATTTCTTGGAGCTGTACCCAAGTTCCAAATAAAAGGTTGGTTCCTGAGGATTTGGGATTTACAAGTGCAGTTCACACCCTCACTAGGTATGCAACCCAGGGACACCCTCTGAGCTTGTGCACTCACACTGATGCAGGCACAGCTATGGAGGTGCTCCCCTCTGAGTTCCTCCACTCACACTGCTGCAGGCACAGCCATGGAGGTGCTCCCCTCTGAACTCCTCCACTCACACTGCTGCAGGCACAGCCATGGATGTGCTCCCCTCTGAACTCCTCCACTCACACTGCTGCAGGCACAGCCGGAGGTGCTCTCCCCTCTGCGCTCCTCCACTCACACTGCTGCAGGCACAGCCATGGGAGGTGCTCCCCTCCCCTCTGAGCTCATCCACTCACACTGCTGCAGGCACAGCCATGGGGAGTTGTGCCCCTCCAGCTCCTACCCTAGACTCTCGGCAAACGCTGACATGAGTCTTCCACATTCTGCATGACATTAGATACTGACCTCAGAATTCCCCCCACTATGGCTACACTGCTGAGATCCTCTAACCTCCACTGTCTCCATCACCCTCAGGGCCATGGCTGGCTCCCAGGTCTGCCCACCTCTCTGCTCACCGCCTCACCAGGGCTCTGTCCTTCTTGGGGGTCACCTCAGGCAGTGCCGCGGGATGAACTTCCCTTTCACAGACAGCAGTCCTCCCTGTACCAACAAGAACGGCCTTCCCAGAAGCTTCTCTATCTGAGACTGGCGCCTGTGGCCTGTGACGCTATTGCCAAAATTGCCAGGCTCCCTCCTTCTCCCCACATCAGCTCTCACTGACCCCTTACCCACCCACCAGCCCAGAGGGGCAGCGTTGCTTTGGGGAAAGCAATGGGAAGGGAGGCCTGAAGGCGGGGCCCAGGCAGTACCAGGCCTCTGCCACAAGATGGCAGACAATTCACTTTTATTTGAGAGGAAAACACCATCAACAGTGATGAAAATCCACAGAAACAGGGCTATGCTGCCCTCCTCCACCTCCCCTTCACCTGGGACATTCTGGACAGGCCTTGTCCGTGTGGCAGACACATGCTGGAGCCCCCAGGCCTGCAGTCCACACTGCAGTCCACCAACTCCAGGCTGAGGCCCCCACTCAGCACAGAGCGGTGGCTCTAAAACTGGGGGCAGGGGGACAAAAATGCACTGAAGAAACCAGATATGAAAGAAGAGGAAGTAAGCAGAGGAAAAATCCCACCTGGTCTCTATGTTTCCTTCTACCCCACAGCCTGGCATCTGTTTTCTCACTTGACAAGAGGAAGTCACTCCCCTCAGCCACCTCCCAGGGCCTGTTGCTCAGACACACCCAGCGGGATGCAGCGCCAGGGACCCAGGGCCCCTTCCCGGCCCTTTCTGCTTATTTAGATCTTGTCTGTGATGGCCAGTTTTTCATTGTCCTCCCCTCCCCAGAAAGCCCATCCTCCACCTCTCCAGGCTCCAGGCTGGGTCCGTCCCCACACAGAGCCAGCCCTCAAGCCCCTTCTCCACTAGGCTCCTCAGCCAGGACAGCCCCAGAGGAAGAGCTGATCTGGGCCTAATGCCCCACCCTCACTCTTCTCTCCCCCCCTCTTATTGACTTCTTCATTGTGGCATACTTTTTCTTGCTGATGTTACAGGCTGTGCCACCTGGTTCAGATATCTCTGGAAGGTCACCTCATGGAATCAGTCATGCTTTTCTCACATACTTTACCTCACTTTTAGATAGGCCTAGGAAGCCTCCTAAGGCTTTTTTCTCTTATCATTTTCGCTCTGGAAGCAGATTTTTTTACAGGCTGTGCCACCTGGTTCAGATATCTCTGGAAGATCACCTCATGGAATCAGTCATGCTTTTCCCACATACTTTACCTCACTCTTTCTTAGATAGGCCCAGGAAGCCTCCTATGGCTTTTTTCTCTTATCATTTTTGCTCTGGAAGCAGATTTTCTGTCTGTAAAATGGGCACAACACCCAGCTCACTGTGCTATTGTGAGAATCCAAGATAAAGCATAAAAAGTGCATAGCACCTGGCATATTGTAACTACACAACAGTACTGGCTCCCTTTCCCATCATGCCCCAGGTTGGAAGAAAGCTGGCCCGTCCATCTCGCCCTCCTTACGTAAGCCTCCATCTACACCAGCCATGGCCCAGTATTCAGAATCTTCAGAAAGGACCACCAAGTCCAAAGCCATCATGACCACTGCCCATTGTCCATTCACCGGGTTCTGGAAACATGCAGGCATATCTAATTGGACGTTGTTAAGAGAGATGACTAATTCAAGCACAGCGAAGCCCCACACCAGAGAAACGGCTGTGCTGTCAATGGGAAAGCCAGCAGGAGCGGGAGAAGGGATCCAAGTGCCAACCTCATCAGACTCATGTGTTTTAAAGCCTCATTATGTCTAGGCCAGGCTAACCCCACCTCTTCCACCACTCAAGGAATTTTTAGCCTTATTTGATGTTGGGTTCTTAGATAATTATTCATAAAGTATAAATGTATGTTTCATTTTATTTTAGGCTCACTTTTGAAAAATATTTTAACGGTGAGAAATGTGTTTCCATGAACTGAAATCCAAATTACGATTCAAACCACAGAAAATTGGGGTTTGACTTTTAAGAACTCCACCTGAAACTGTTGCCCAGGGGCCAACCAGGCCTGCCTTAGAGACAAAGGCTGTGGGGCAGGAAGCAGGAGGCAGATATTCTGTTGCTCACTGCGCCCTCTAGTGGCAGCAGGGAGCACGTACCAGGCATAGCCCACTTCTTGGGTCCTACTTTCCCTGTGGGAATTGAAAGACCCCTTCAGTTCCTCCCAGATCCAACTGCATGGAATTCCATGCTCTGTTTCTATCCTGAGCACACACACACATGCACACACACACATACGCACATGCAGACACACAAGCACATGCACACACTGTTGAAGCTTAATAAGCTCAGCCAAGGCCAGTGCCCAAGTTAGCAGTTTTATTCCACTGGCAGCTTCTGGCTGACCAGATTGCCATCAATCAGAACTTCTGGGAAAGGACATAAAATGACTGGCATGGCTTTTAAAGAAAACCACCAGACAGAAAAACACCATCTATTCTGAGCTGAGCTGAGGCTCATGTGTATCCAGTTCAGGACGGCCCAGAGCACCCACAAAGCGGCAGGTGTGCAGGAAGCAGGTCTGCCCCCCTCATGATGAATTCTGGAACTACAGGAGCTCCAGGCTCGGAACCACAGGATCACCCCTATAAGTCATCAGGAACAGTGGGCACAGCAAGGGCAACAAATCAGGGCTAGCGAAAAAACAGTGCCCAAAGGGGGCCGTGGCCTCTATGGGGCCCAGTCGGAGCGGCACTGACCCTTCACAGCTTTGTGGGATGAAGGGAGGTAGAGTAGAAAAAGAGGTGACACAGTTAGATCTAATTGGATCCATTAACAAAACCTGCTGATGCAAATGGTGGCCTCTAAATGGAATGCTTTTGGCCCCTCAGGGCAGTGGCGTGGCCCTGCACTCTGCCCTTCCCAGACTCTGCAGCTTTCGTTACCCATTCCTCTGTGTCCCCTTCACCCTCGAGGTAAGTCACAAGTGCCTTCTGACTGGCAAGGGTATTTTTCTTGGTTTGCAACATAAAATGATAGCTACCAGCAGAGAAGGGGGAGAGGGGCGGTCAGTGTGGCCAGTAAGGATTTGGAGCTTCACCCTAGCTCCTCAGAGTGTGGACAATGGGCCATCAGCTTGTCAGAAATGCAAAATGGGGCCCCTCTCCAGACCTGTTGAATCAGAATCTATTTTTTTATAATCATCTCCAGGCAATCCAAGTGCATGTTAGAATTTGAGAAGCTCTGTCCCAGGCAACCAGTGTGGTAGATGGCCTTAGTGGTCACCAGCATCCCCTGCCCTGCCCCCAGAGGTCAGGTTGCATGGCTGGAAGGTGCCACTGCCCATTTGCTCTGGCTTCACAGTGCTTCCTGCACCCATGAGATACTAATGTCAATCACACACTCAAGGGCTGCTGCTTTCTCTGGATTTGATCTTTCCTTTGAGGACTGTGGTTCTGAAAAAGAATTCCAATGACGTCTCCTATATGAGTTTTCTTTTCATGGCTTTCATTTTTATAGAAAATCTCTCTCTCTCTCTCTCTCTCTCTCCTGTATATAGCTCTAAGGGTGATAATTGCTTTTTCATATCTGTAATCAATTAACTTATTTTTCATATCTGAAGTAAAAAACCATCAGCTGTTTTTGTTATATCCTTCGCATTTAGTATACAAAGGAACCTACTTGTCACTTTCCAGAGGAAGCCAAGGACACTGGCGTTCACCTTGGGGATGAAATGCAGATTACATAAAGAGGAAAGCTCCTTCATTCTGAAAGGTTCAATAGAAAGGGACTTAAAGCAAAATGCCAGCGGCTTCAGTTTAGTGCACTGAATTCTGCGAGGAAAAGGAACTTTTCTGAATGCCACCATTTCTCCTTCATGCCCAAGTCTCAGGGATTCGGAGAAAGAGGATTCATCCGGATTTGAACTGCAGACAGAGTGGCCATCGGTCATGACTTGCCCGGACTAGGGGGCTGCTCAGGATGCGGCACTGTCAGCGCTAAAACTGGGGCGGTCTGGGGTCCACTGGGACGGTCCTCACTGCAACTGAGGAACAGGCAGACATCCACATCCATCACTGGGCAGTTTTCTACCATCTGGGCCTCAGTTTCCTCAACTGTAAAATGAGAAGTTAAGCTAGGGGCTCGCCCTCCTGTTAAACATGTTCTTTCCTTTGAGCCTTGAGTTCCAGAGCCTTTTCTAAATTGTGCTTCTTCCCCTCCCCCCGCCCCGCCCAGATAACTGTTTTATTGGATTTTATTTATCACACTATAAAGAAACAAATATCACTATTTCTTTCCATTTCTGTCCCTCAGGCTGAATAATCACAATGAACTTATTTCCTCTTCCTCATCTTTCTTCTGAAAACACAGCTCCATTAGTGATTGGTTTGTGTGTTTTTGTTCTACTTAGTTCAGAATTTCTATTCTGTTCTTTTTTTAAAGTAATGTCTAACTTTTTATTGATATACTTTATTTGGTGAGACACTGTTCTCGCTTTTTCTTTAATTCTTTAGACATGGTTTCCTTTAGTTCTTCCAGCATAATAGCTTATATCAGTTTATAACAGCTGATTTAAAGTCTTTGTCTAGTAAGCTATACTTCCATGTTTGTCTCATAATATTTTTCTTGAAAACTGGGCATTTAAAATTATACGATGTAAATCTGAAAATCGGTTTGTTATTGCTGCTGCTGCTGTTCACTGGTTAGTGACTTTCGGGCTAATTCTGTAAAGTTTGTTTTCCCTTTCACATGTGGACACTGACATCTCCACACGGTTAGCAAATAGGCAGGGTTCCTTACATACAGTGAAGCAATGTCTCCCACCTCCTGGCCCTGTGTGAACGTTGGAGCAAACATAGAGCCTTATGGCTACAGAAGCTTTTAGCTCTGCCTAATCTTTTTCTCTTTGCCTGCACAGGGCCTCAAAGTCAGCTAGAGGTGAGATATTAGGGCCTTCTCAGGTGAATACACAGCACAGTTTGGATATCCATTCATCAACTGAAGGACATCAGGGTTGTTTCCAGTTTGGGGCTATTATGAATAAAGCTGCTATAAATATTCTGGTATAGGTTTTTGTGTGCACATAAATCTTCATTCTCTTAGGTAAACATTTAGGAGTTGGACTGCTGGGTCACATGGCAAATGCATATTCAATCTGAGGAGACATTTCCAAATGGTTTCCCAAACTGGTGTACCATTTTACATTCCCACTAGCACTGTTTGCCCTGCATCCTTGTCAGCACTTATTATTTTTAATTTAGCCATTGTAACTGGTGTGTAGTAACTGTCTTTCAACGTGGTTGTAATTTGCATTTTCCTAATGACAGATACTGCTATGCATCTTCTAATGTTCTTATTTGATTTCTGTATATCTTTGGTGACATCTCTGTTCAAATCTTTTACCTATTTTTAAACTAATTTGTTGTTATTGTTGAGTTTTGACAATTCTTTATAGTTTTGACAATAATTTTGAATGCATAACCCCTGCAGAGAGACATTGATATTGAGTATCTTGGCTTTATCTCTATAACATAATGCTTTCTATTTTATGTTGAATGCAATATCTATCTATCTATCTATCTATCTATCTATCTATCTATCTATCTATCTATCATCTTCACATTCATACATATAAACACATATGGCTCCGTAAACAATTTTCTTTTTCAATTTAGTTCAAGAAACACTAATGTTTCCCTTTAAGGCATGGTGCAAGGTACCAGGGAACCAGAATTGAATAACACATTGCCCGTGCAATTGAGGAACTTTCCCTTTTAAGAAATGTGGTTTTAAATTGGATTAAATTAAGAAATACACACAAGTGACTGTATGTGACACATCAGCTTTTTGTACATAAAATTATTTGTTCAAACAAATGGTTGAAACATGTTCATTATGACTTTGTAAGGTCCATTAATTATCACAAGTAAATCCTTTCTTCATTCATAAAAATATTCCTCAATGCAACCTAAAGCAACATATATTCTGAAAGAAGGCAGTTCTCATTAAAAGATTCTGCTGCAATTTTAAATGGATACGCCTGTGCCTGAGCCCATGCAAAGTGATGAAAGACAAGTCCTGTTCTCTTCAAACACAAAGTACAACCACTCTGAACACACCTGAGCACACACCTTCTCCCTGCCGAGCGGCAGTGTCTACACAACAGCTCAGCAAAGTCTCACTGAACCACTGTGTGACCATCTATCCTCACAACTGCGGAAAGAATCTTCTGAACAGAGAAGCTTAAAAAGCAATGGCAATTTCTTAAAATCCTCTTACACTGAATTTTAAAAAGGAGACTGAGCAACTTTATTATTTTTTTATCCACTGATTAAGACAATAAAAGTTGTGCTCATTTCAATATTAAGAAATTAAAAGCTCCCTCGAGACGTTCTCTGCCCTGGAGTAGGTCACATCTGTCACCTGCAAACAGGCCGGCCAGCTTGCAAGCAGAAATTCTCCCTAGGGCTGAAATATGGATAACCTCACACTGTCTTGTCTAGGGCTGAGAATTAAATGATTGGGATTTTTTTTTTTATCAGAGGAAACTAAAAATAGGACTATAAAATAAAATATAAGCTCTATGAGAAAATTCCTTTAAGATATGTTTTGCTTTAATGCTTTAGCTTCCAGCCTCACATGGTAGAGGATATAAAATGACGTGAAAGAAAGAAAGAAAGGAGCTTTTGTCCCTTTACGCTGAGCTCTGTAATGGCACAGTGTGCGTCAGTGGGGGACGCTC
Organism: Myotis brandtii; assembly: GCF_000412655.1. NCBI lineage: Eukaryota > Metazoa > Chordata > Mammalia > Chiroptera > Vespertilionidae > Myotis > Myotis brandtii. Next base: position 1,614,636 of record NW_005367108.1, on the reverse strand, counting down.
GCAAGGCTGTTTCCCTGAGGCACTGTCAGCGTGCTGTCCAGAAGCTGCAGGTGACGGGCACGCTGCTTCCTGGTTTCGGGCAGCACCATCTCAACTTCTAAGAGGCAACATTGGAGGACTTTGGCTCTTCTAATTGCTAATAAGTTAACAAAGGGAAGAGTAAAACCCGAGTGGAGATAAGGTGGAGGGGTCTGGATTAACGAAGACTCTATTCAGGCTGTTTAAGCTTCTTAGCAATGAAGTACAGTCAGGATTTTTTTCTAGAGAGTAAAGGGAGGGAGGGAGGCAGGGATGGAGGGAGGGTAGGAGGGGAAAATGGGAAAATGAAAAAGAAAGAATCAAAAATGGGCTATGGGTGCTCTTTGCCAAGGCATAATTTTAATTTTCTTCAAGGCTCAGAACCAGCGGGAGGACTGGAACTCCCTCGAGAGAGGCTGGCAAGAACATCAGATAATTATACGACTTAAACTTGGTAAAGCAATGTAATTGGTGTTGTTACCAGTTGAGGTGATGTAAGTCCATGTTAACTGGAGTTAAGACAAAGGCACTTTATATTTAAAGGAGCATTTTGTATCTCTAAGTATTAAAACTTCCTCAGAAGTTCTCCAGGGGCCCTCAAGTAAATCATGTCTGTACAGATGGACGTGACAAGAGGAGTCTAAGTTCTACCCCTGGTTCTACCAAACCATGTGACCTTGAGGCTGGGCCTTCTCTTCTGCAAAATGGGGATAGGAGACTGACCTCCCAGCACTGTTTTAAGGAATAGATGAGATTACACATTCAAAATAGTATGTTCCATTTCAGTAGCACAACTCACCCTGTGCTATTGTTTCTGAAGATGTTATGACTCTTGGAGCCCTTGGCATGTCACGCTGCGGGACTTGAGGTGGCAGGGATTATGCCCAGAGAAGTGGGAAGACCAGAGCCGCACTAACTGAACCCTCGTGTCGCCCTTTCTTGTTTTCCCCCAGCACCACCCACGTTCACGTCATGCAGAGCTTGGGTACTATGAAGACACAGCCTGTGGAGCAGACGTCCCACACCAGAGCGCTGGTGGCCCGTGGCCACGCTCTCCGCCCACTCCAGTACTGAATGTCACAAGCTGCACAGCGGGGACGGGACTGGCGTGCCACTGAGGAGAATCTGGACACAGGTCTCGGAGGATAACCTTTGTTCCTTTGATTTTTTTATGAAGAAATATCTTGATCAACGTCTATTAAGACCTCAGTGAAAATCTCTGTCTCTGTAAGGCCAGGAACAGAATGTGCACGTCGGGGGAGGGGTGGGGATGGAGAGGAGCTAGGAGGTGCCGCTGACAATTTCCCTGAGTGCTCACTCTGGGCCAGCCCTGTCCTGGATGCCTGGATGCGTTATTTCTAACAGCCCCCCTGATGAAAGACCCACTGTGATCCCCGTTTCTGTAAGGAGGACATTCGGCACAGAGAAGAGCGGAGCCAGGACTTGAACCCAAGCAGTCCAACTCTGGGGCCCGTTCTTAACTAAAAAGTACTTTAGTCCACTGTGTGACAATACACCGGGCCGATGGCAGAATATTTACTCACATGACCCACTTTCCATATAATGAAAGAGACTAACATCATCTGAAAACCTGGATGTTTAAATTACATATCCCCTTTGAGTATCACTATAAAGATGCAAAATAAGGCCGGTCCAAGGACATGATCCTGAGAACCTTGATTTTTATACTCCCCCCGCCCCCCGAGATGTGGCCATTTATCTCTGGCTTTTGTTTCCTGTCAGTAAGCTAGGTCCCTGTCGGTGACCACACAGATTTTCTGCTGTGCTCCTGATCTCATGATGACCCTTGAAACAAAATGAGAATTTGGTATAAAAGCTTGTCAGCCTATCCACTGCTTCTTACTGAAAGTCTAAGAAGTTCACATCTATTGGTTCTTCTTTGCATCCTATTAATCCACTCAGAGAATCTCTGCATTGCCAGAGTAGCTTAACACTTTAAGCGCCCAGTCAGTCACCGGTGACTGACACTATACTTTCCGTCCGGAAGACAAAACAGGCTGGGCGCTTAACGTGTTAAAGATTTAAGCGGTCCTGGACGAAACTCTCAGAATTGATATCTGATCAGGATTCCGAATGCTATCATCATAGGATGCAGAACAGGCATTCAAATATAAATATAGTGATCATGAAAATGCAAGCAAGATGCCAGGTACTGTGTTGTTCAGACCAATGATGACTCAGATTCTATTTTCTGGGACCCAGACCGTTCTCTCTACCTGCTTACTGAAACCTGCCACTCATCCCTCGCCCCACAAGCTTCGGCCTTGGCACATCCAAAATTGGAGCCATTCTTCTTCTTCTCTTCCCAAAGCTATTCATCTTCTCCTGTCCCCTTTCTGGAACACGACATCATCAGCCACGTCCCCCAAGCCATATATCTCATTGCTATTGTCAACTCGCCCCTGTCTGATGTCTTGTAACAATTTATGTTTACCAAGCAAATCGTGACACTGCATCCTGAATGGTTCAAGAACTCACCCTACCCGCATTGACACTTCCCAGGATCAGCCACCATCGACCTTGCCTGGGCTGTTGCCACGGCCCTCCATCTGGTCTTGCTGACTCATTTCATGACCCTAAAATCTGACCCTGACCCTGACCATGGACCAAGGGGGGCCTGATGAAAGGTTGACGGTGAGAGCAAGGGTATGTTACATCCACCTCTACACTGTGAAATATATGCCTTGTTTATCACATTCACAAATGACACAAAGCAAATGTCACATCTGACAAGGCGAGACTTGAGGCCGTTCTCAGCATGAGTCTCACCTTGGTTCCTTGAACTGGATATATTTCAAGGAGTTCTCGCTGGCCACAAAAGTAGATCCAACAACAAGATGTTTCAAAGAGATAAAGAAACCTCTGCACACTTCAAAGAAATCAAAGGAACTAGCACAGAGCAGGGAGACACAGGTCACATGTGAAAAAATAACACATTTTTTTTGTGTGTTAGGGCATAGGCTGCCAGCTTAATTGATGCCAAGGGGGAAAGTGGATAGGTAAGCAAGCAGTGCATGGTGGCAGCGTGGAGGGGGTAAGCCAGCAGGCCTTAGGCTTCGCTGCCCATTCTGCTGACTGACATTCCTGAAGTAAGTCCTAGCCTGCTTGCCCTTGAGCATCCCCTTCCAACTCCTCTCCCCTTCTGGGTCAGGATACTCCACTGACCTGAATGACCTTGGCCAAGTCACTTAGCCTTTCTGTACTTCAACTTCCTCATCTCTAAAATTAAAATGACAATATTACCTTGTAGAGGCGTTTGTTCAAAGTTTAAAAGGCAATTATTAAAAGACTATTATTCTTATTTTCCAGATGCCTAACAGAGGCTCAGAGAGGTTAAGTAACTTTCCCAAGGTCACACAGCTACCAAGTTGCTATGGTATTGGATGCCATACCTGGCCCGCCAGCTAGACGTTCTCTCAGCCTCCCTGGCTGAGTGCATGCACCCCCTCTCACTCCCACCCAGCACAAGCGGATGAGTCTGGATTCCAGTTCCATCCTGGCCCACAGGCACCAGGCTGTGCCTGACACTCTACAAAGAATCAGACACAGTGAAAATCATTACTCTTTCTCCTCCATACTGGGAAAGAGCAGGAAGCATGATACTAAGTTCCTAGTGTCCTGTTCTGAGCCTATTCAGTTCACTAGAAACTCGAACACTGCAGAGAAGCTTACCCATGGCAGACACTCAGTGCACAGCCCTCTCTGTTACCCTCTGTCCCTCACGATCCATCATGTGTGTATGTGAGCGTGTGCGTGCATGTGTGCGTGTGCGAGCATGTGTGGGTGAGTGTGGGTGTGCGTGTACAAACATGTGCATGCACATGCGTATTTGTGTGAGCATGTATGTGTGCATGTGCCTGTGGGCATTTCCCCTCTGAACCCCGCCACTCCACCCCATTCGCATCATTTACTCCAATGCTTTCCTTATTCACCACCAGGCACTAAAGTCTGGTCTAAAATAGTGATGGTTTTGGATCCTTAAGGTGTCCAAGTTCCAGGGAAAGAAAAGTGACAGCTGAGGAGTCAGGGTAAAAAGAAGAAAAATGCGGGGCGTGGAACACACATTTTTATTCTCTCTTTTAAAGAATCTGGCACAAAAAGCTCACCTCCTTCCTGCCAGGGATGGAACAGGAGTGACTTGGCAGCAGTCTCGAGCCAGATGTCACCTCATCTGGTTGCCTTGGCTGCTTAGTTGTTTGGAATGAGCAGCCCAAACACAGCGCAGGCGGGGCTCCTGCGAGGCTGTGGGCCGAGCTGGGTGGCAGCCCCAGCAATGCCCGGATCCTCAGAGGGTGGGGGAACTGCCAGGGAAGGAGCAACTCTGCTCAGGGCAGGGGTCCTCTGGAGGGCACACCGGCTCTCTCCCAGGAATGAGCTTTGAGACCTCACACGCCCTGGCACTGGGCACAGCCATGTCTTGCTATTTTCTGAAGACAAGGCTCCCAGTGTATCTGGGATCCAGTCCACAGTGAAGCAGCCCCTGCTCCCATGGTCTCTTCATCCAATGTTTGCAGGGCTGCACTCGGGAAACAGATGGAGGCGCAGAGCACAGTGCAACCTCTGCCTCTGGCGGCCTGCGACCTTGGCCATGCAGCTTGGCCTTCATGCCCTCCATCCAGGCTGAGCCCAAGCAGTCATGGGGCACCTGGGGAACAGCCACGTTCCCGGGCAAACTGGCGAGGAGATGCGCGGTCTTAGAATGGAGGAGTCAGAAAGCTGTGCCTGGCAGTAGGCACGTACTCCATTCATGTCTTGTGGCCAAATAAATGCTGAAGGGTCTCAGACTGAGGGGGTGGCCCTGGGGACCAAGGGTGTCCTCTGGAATGAGCCCCCTGCATCACCTGAAACCCCAGGCAGGCGCCTGTAGAACAAAGCCGAGAGCTCAGGCGTGTTTGCATGCACATCAATGTGTGCGATGGGAGGGTGGCGTGTGGTACAACCTGCCAACAGGCCCATTTTGGTCACCATCTGCCATGGAGAGCCCGAGCACCTGTCGCAAACAGCTGCTGATGGCAGAGCATAGGTGAGGGAGGGGAGGCAGCCCCGCCCCGGGGTGGCCTTTCAGGGCGCACAGGGCCTGTCCCCACAGGAATGCCAACTGTTCACTTGGAAGCCCGTCCCACTTAGGAGGGGGTGTGACAAAATCCTGGCCATTCCGCAAAGGAAGAGTGTGTGTTTGGTGGGGGGAGGGGCTCCACACTGCCCTTGCCTCCAGGACCAGGGATGACAGTCACCTGCCAAGGGAGCTGGGGAGAAACTCATTCAGATTCCCAGTTGGGAAGAGAAAAATGCCAGGGCAGCTGCTCCCTGGAGGTCTGAGCCCAGACTCTCCCAAGGTGAGATCCCGGCCTCGCTGCCCACGGAGGAACAATAGTGACTCCATGTCCTTGGCCCTACTGGGAACAAGACATCATATCGTGTCACTGGGTGAGGTGATGCCTTGAATGAGCATCAGAGGGTGACATGGCTCAGGGCCGGGTCCACTGAAGGATTTTTGTTTAGGTAAACAAAGTTTACTCAATTATGATGAAATAAAAACCTCGAATACTGTAATAACTTTTAATGAAAAATCTTCTTGAGTGAGTTATTGCCCCCCTGCCCAGCAT
>NW_005367108.1:1551908-1607286 GCF_000412655.1 Myotis brandtii | reverse complement strand
GATTGAGCCTGCAACCCAGGCATCTGCCCTGTCTGGGAATTGAACCTGAGATCCTTTCGTGTATGGGATGATGCTCCAACTGGCCAGGGTCAGCCTTCCTTTTTAAAACTGCCCCTTACCCTTCTCTTTCTGCCACGACCTCAGCAATGTAACTTCCCCAAAGGCCCATCGCCTACATCCTCCAACCAGATCATTGTTGCCTCTAGGCAGCAAGTTCCCCATTCAGAGCCAGCACTATCAACATCTCCCTCTCTTCTCCCTCATTTGTTCCCACTCCTGTTTGCCCTCTCTCAGTTCCAACATCAACCATAGGAGGGGCAACCATAAGGTAATTCTTAGCTTCAACCTTCACTCACTCATTACTTATAACCATCACCCCCATACAGAGAGACTGAATAGGTCATAGGTCATGAAGTCCCCCCATTTTATTTTTTCTTAAATCTACCTTCTCCCTTTCATCCTCTCCATCACTGCCTTATTCCATTCTCTCCCTCATCATTTCTTACCCTTGACCCCTTTTCCTGCCCCCAGGTCTACATCGGCCAGCCCAGCCTCCACAGCTCCTGCAGAGTAACGTGTAACATGAGACTTTATCTCCATTGCTCAGCTCCTCAAAGACCCCCATTTCCAGGAATACAGTCTATCCTCCCCATTCCCCCAACATACACACACACACACACACACACACACACACACACACACACACACACGGCGACTCAGGGGTGGGCAAACTTTTTGACTTGAGGGCCACAATGGGTTCTTAAACTGGACCGGAGGGCCGGAACAAAAGCATGGATGGAGTGTTTGTGTGAACTAATATAAATTCAAAGTAAACATCATTACATAAAAGGGTACGGTCTTTTTTTTTTTATGTTTTATTCATTTCAAACGGGCTGGATCCGGCCCGCGGGCCGTAGTTTACCCATGGCTGCCTTAGATGCACTGAAACTGCTGCTGGTCCCGAAATAATCCTTTTAATCATCATTCTTTCACACATGACTTTCCTCCTGCCAGGAAAGTCCTTACTCCTGTTGTCCACATCAGTGTTCCGAAGCAGCTCACATATCCCCTCCTTTATGACAGTTCTGGATCATCCCCCGGAGCACCTGAAGCAGACTGGCTGCTCCTTCATATGTGTTGTGCTGTGCATCCTTTGTAATTTGTTAGTAATAACAACAGCAGTAATAATGCTACCACCACCATTTCTGCAGGCCTCCCATATTCCAACACGCTGGGGGACACCGCCCAACACTCATCACAGTGATACCGCTCTCATTGGTTTCCCTGTCCATTTCTTCCCCTAGACCAGCGGTTCTCAACCTGTGGGTCACGACCCCTTTGGGGGTCGAACGACCCTTTCACAGGGGTCGCCTAAGACCATCGGAAAACACATATATAATTACATATTGTTTTTATGATTAATCACTATGCTTTAATTATGTTCAATTTGTAACAATGAAATTGGGGGTCACCACAACATGAGGAACTGTATTAAAGGGTCGCGGCATTAGGAAGGTTGAGAACCACTGCCCTAGACAGGGAGGGATCTGAGGACAGGGACTGCCCTCAGTGCAGCCCCAGCACAGTGTCTGGCCCCCAGCAGGTGTTAGCACACTTTTGCTAAATAGAGGAATGACTTCAAGCTCCCACTTTAAAGTTTTGCGGCCTTTGGAAAATTCCACAGTTTGGGCAGCTGCTCGTGTCCTCAGTGCAAATAGGCAGCTTATCAATCCGAAGGCTGGCAGCAGATCCGCTGAGCCGAGCGCAGCTTCGGGCTCTCTCCCAGAGCCGCCCTGCACCCAAGTGGAAGCCGCATCTGACACTCCTGATAGGAGCGTCTGCCAGGAACCAGGAACCTACCATTTTAGTGCTATTTTAAAAGCAAATTCAGAAGCCACGGCGTTATTTTTTGCCCTTAAGAACAAGATAACGCCTTTGACATAACAAGGTTAAAAAAGAAAGAAAAGCCTCAAACTGCTTTTCCTTTCAGCTGGAATGAAAAAATTCCCCAATCTCCCAGTTCCAGCTGGCAGACCACTGGATGCTCCGCTTCCGAGAAGGGGAGCAGGAAGATCAGCCCTCAGCAGCTGAGAACTTATTTTTGGCTGAACAGCTGGTGGAGGAATTGCTGGCACGGGCAGCGTCTCCCCCACACAGCGTGTAGGGGCAGCGACACGGCCTGGGCAGAACCCCTGTCTGGACACGGGTGCCCACTCTGACACTGATAGTGACAAGTCTGTCTCGGGCTATGGCAATCCCAGTGGCAAGGGACCCTCAAGGAGAAAGGGCTGCTCAGTTCACCCCAGGGGAACCTCACTGAGCCCCCAGAGGAAGCTCTCATATGGAAAAGGGGAGGCCTGTCCTGCTCTAGACCTGAGTCTAGGACAAATGAGCGGAACCACCCAAAGGCAGAATTTAGCTAGTTCATCACAAAGAACAACTCTAATCAGAGGTGTGATGGGGGGATGGTTTGTTTCAGGCCTGTTCCCACAGAGGCTGACTGACTGACCACTGCCAGGAGTTCGTAAGGGGGGCCCCTGGATAGAGTGAAAACTGAGCTTCTCGAGGTTGGGAAGCCAATGGAGACCAATTAGCAGTGGATGGAAGCTATCACCGTGGACGGCAGCTGGATGGTGGATGCCAACATTTTAATAGACTCCAAGGTGGATTTTTATACTAAATTACAAATTTGTTGATCTGCTCTGATGAAAGCCACAGAGTAATTGCCCGTCTTCTTTACTTTGTGCTGAATCCACACTACCTTTTGTAGTGCTGATATTGTAACTCAAGTTCAAGGCTGTCCACATTAACACAAGAGAGAACAGCGGGCCTCTCCCCACCTCTCTTCCTCGCCAAGCTGTTACAATGGGCAGGCTTCTTTACTTCTGCCTTTTTCTTTTTTCGTAATTTAGAACAACAAGAATAAAAAGTCCTAAAGACTCTGAGAAAACAGAATGTTCTTCAAAGAAAGCGTTCGCATTTATATTCAATCCAGATACCCAGCACTCCAAAAACATCTTCATGTTCAATGTGGAACATTTTTAAAAGAAAATCTAAAGCAAGAAAATATGAGGTTGGTAGAGGAAAACGTAACTTTCACTGGTGGTGGGCCTCCCAATTCAAAGTTAGAGGTCACGATCTGAAGTGGGCCTGGTCCTGCCTTAGCTCACCATGGATGGTCATGGATGAAGACGTGTCAAAGGGGTGGCCCCTGCCTCCTGGGATCTCTGGTGGGCACCCTGAAGCCGGCTCGGTAGGCGTTCCTGGGGAAGCACACACACTCCTGGCCTCACACTGGTGCTCTGCTCACACCGGGCTGTTCTCGCCTCCCACACCAGCCCCTGGACTCTCTACCGGTCAACAGGCTTGTCTGCTGTTATTTCAATTTTCAAATGAGCTCATGCTGAACAATGCTTGTTAAATTCCCACAAAGTACCAGGGTCAATATCAGGGCCTTGGAGAAACTTCTAAATATGTGCCCATTTGTTTGTTTATGCCTCTGCTTTATTCCCTGACCATTAGAGATGGATTACAAAAATAAAACAAGACCAGGACAAATAACAGGCTTGTCTGCTGGCTGCTGTTATTTCAAATGAGCTCATGCTGAACAATGCTTGTTAAATTCCCACAAAGTACCAGGGTCAATATCAGGGCCTTGGAGAAACTTCTAAATATGTGTCCATTTGTTTGTTTATGCCTCTGCTTTATTCCCTGACCATTAGAGATGGCTTACAAAAATAAAACAAGACCAGGACAAACACACACTAGAGGGCAGTGATGGTGAACCTTCTGAGCTCGGCGTGTCAGCATTTTGAAAAACCCTAACTTAACTCTGGTGCCGTGTCACATATAGAAATTTTTTGATATTTGCAACCATAGTAAAACAAAGACTTATATTTTTGATATTTATTTTATATATTTAAATGCCATTTAACAAAGAAAAATCAACCAAAAAAATGAGTTCGCGTGTCATAGGTTCGCCATCACTGGTCTAGGGGAAGGTCAAGCGTCACCTCTGACACGCGTGTCATAGGTTTTCCATCACTGGTCTAGGGGAAGGTCAAGCAGGAGATTGGAGGTCAGAGGGTCCTACATACTCGCTAAAATAGAACCGCAAATTTGACGTCATGGATGACTAGGACAGTCTCCTAGCTGGCTGGGATGGAGGGCAACCCTTATACGAATTTCTGGAGTCTAAAAGCATAGAAGCTGGCACACAGTGGACACTTGAAACCTTCACTGTCTGGACGCTGACCGGGACATGGGCACACAAGAATTCATGCCTTGGAGCGTGAACGTCCAACTGAATAACTTTGGCTGGGCGGGTAAGGGAAGGATTTACCCAAGAGGTCTCATCTAAATGAGGCTACTTTGATGAGGAGATCGCCAAATATCGCCAAGCCAGTAATCCCTGCTGCTACTAACAGCAGAATGGAAGTGGTACCGTGAAGAAAAATACCACACAATTCCTCAAGCAACGGTGGCCCCTGCTAACCAGGGCCTAAAGCTGAAGCAAGAAAACATCTAATTCTGTTTAAACAGAGGCTGCCTGACTGACCATTGCCAGGGGTCAAAAAGGGGCTGAAACCTCAGTTTCAGGGCCATATCCACGGTCTTCAACTTCGTCTGACTTGGGCAATTTCACTTACTTAACAACCTTGAGGTTCTAAGTGGATGTATTGGTCTTGAAACATTTCTAGTAGCAGTTCCTTTGAGTAAAGAGACAAGGTCCTTCAACTGTCAAAAATATGTCATCCTTCTAGAAAGTTCTAATCCCAAAATTACCTTCAGCCCATACCCGAAGTCTTCATACTCTAGGGAATCTGAAATGACCTTTAATCATTCCCAAAGGTTTACCAGCCAGGACACTTTCAGGGGATCACGATGTGTGTTCTCACTGCATAATCTCCAGACACTAGTCCCATGTCCACTAGACACACATCTGGTTTTCCTCCAAACAGTATTTCCCTTTAATGATATAGCCTATCACAATGAAGGAACATGAGAAGTTACTGAAGTGCTGCATGTCCCTCCACAGACAGACTGCACCTTTTTGCATAGCCTTTGCTACTCAATGTGCAAAGAAACGGGGATGGGAAGCAGAGAGGACTCGAAGGTGAAGCCCAGCAGCACTGACCAAGTGTCTGAGTGCTTCTCCCTGGGGCCTGGCACCTGTACCCAGCACAGAGACTGTCAATCACAACACCTGCTTCTCCCTGTATTTCAACTGGCCACTGGTACCAGTTAGTGAATGGGAAAAAACACCCTGAAGGAAAAGAAGGTGGGGGATCAGGCCCTGCAGTCAGGAGAAGTTAGCCTGAGAGACGAAAGGTTGCAGCTAAGGGTCCTTGTGGCAGGGGGTGGAGTAGGGAGGGGGTAGCGAGCAGCCTCAGACATAGGTTATTTTAACAGAAATTGTGCAATACAAAGTGTAGACAAGACATGGCCCTCTTGAGCTTGATCCCACTTGGCGGGGGGGGGGGGGAACCTTGTGAAGATGGACAGGAACAGGAATCTTTGTGAGGTGTTGATTCTGATTTCAGCTTTTATAGAGGAAGGGGCTGTGTGCTGAGGAGTGCTACTTTATATTTTTTACTAAAGATAATTTGCCTCTGAGATTCAAAAGATACACTATCTACAACCGCAAGGACTTTAAGCGTTTTTCAGGGATGCAGGGCAAAAAGATGAGAAATACTCTCAGAAGTAGACAAATGCATTTTCACTGGATCAGAGAGGGTTTCAAATTATCTGTGCTGAAAGGTAATTTCTGTAGCCAGGGTGAATCAGAGTCAACAGACATGAAGACATTCTCAACAGTTCATTGTAAATGGAGGGGCAGTGGCAATGAGCCTTCTTATCCTAAGCAGAGATGACTTGTTCATGCTCTGCCGAGACTTCTGCAATAGCCTCTAAAATGGCCCTAGCCTCTATATCTGCGTCCTCTGCTCCATTCACCTTGCCACTGCTAAAATAATTTTTCTGAAACACATCCTGACTGTAATCCCCTGCTCAAAAATATGGCTAAATGTTTCCTTCACATTTTGTCCACTGCCAAATTTTTTTTTGCTGTTTCTTTTTTTTAAATTTTATTAAATTTATTGGGGGGGGCACATAAGCTAATAAAATTATATAGGTTTCAAGTGTACAATTCTATAATATATCATCTGTATATTGCACTGCATGTTCACCATCCAAAGTCAAGTGTCCTTTCATCATCATGTATTTGACCCCCCTTACCCTTTTTTACCTCTCCCCATCCCCTTTCCCTCTGGTAATCAACATACTATTGTCTGTGTCCATGAGCCTTTGTTTGTTCATTTGTTGCTTCCAATTTTATATCCCATATATGAGTGAAATCATATGGTTTTGACTTTTTCTGTCTGACTTATTTCGCTTAGCACGATATTCTCAAGGTCCATCCATGTTGTTGTAAATGGCAGTATTTCTATTCTTTTCATGGTTGAGTAGTATTCCATTGTATATAATATGTACCATATCTTCACCCTATCATCTATTCAAGGATACTTTGGTTGTTTCCATGTTTTGGTCACTGTGAATAATGCTGCAATGAACATAGGGGTACATGTATCTTTATGAATCAACGTTTTCAAAATTTTCAGGCAGATACCCAGAAGCAGGGTTGGCCTCAGCCAGGTGTTGCAATCTCAGTTCCTCCACTCCCTACTCCTTCCTCCAAACACCCTGTGGTTCTGTCCCAATGAACACACTGTCTTCCAGATCTTGTTTAGGTTATTCGTTCTCCCTGGGAGGCAGTCTGTCTCCCCTACCAACCACAGTCCTTTGTAAATATGTGTATATGTGCACACACACGAACACACTTCTACTTCTGTTTAAAAATCCTACTCGTCTTTCAAGTCATGCTCCTAAACAGGAGCGCCCTCTGGAGAGCATTCCTGGTTTCTCCAGATCAGAATGCAGTGCTCCCACATGTGTGTCCCAGTGTCTCCTGAGCTCACCCATGTTGCCACCTTTATCGCATTGTTCTGGGTGGCTGTGTGTGTGTGTTGGTTTCTTCCACTTGATTGGAAGCCAACTTGAAGGCAGAGGTTGAGCTGTAATCATTTTTATTGGTCCCACCACCCTCCCATGCACCCCAGGGCCTAAGACAGCATCTTAAACATGGTACTCAGTCCATGTATTGACTGAATGGAATATAGAATCACAGATAACTGATTTATCATCAGTAAGAAGTATGAACAATATCAGGATCCAATTCACACCAACAGCCCACTATGGTATGAGGTAACAATTAGACAAGCCAATTCACATTAGTACCTCCTGGTATAAATTATTTAGCTGACACCATTTGCTGAGAGACTTGGAAAAGTAAGAGGTCCTAGTTCATTACCCAATGGCAGTGAGAGGTATGAAATCTGACCAGTCTATGAATCAGCTCTATCTCCTGGCTGCTGTGTGACTTTAGGTAAGTTGCACACCTTCTGAGCCTTGGTTTCCTCATCTGTAAAATGGACATGAGAATTCTGCTAATCTAACGAGGCTATTTAGAGAATCAATGAGATCATACACGTGAAGAAATTTAAAAACTAAAAATATGCTATTCAAATGAGAAAACTTAGATAATTATTTTTGTAACTCTTACTGGGATAAGCAAATTTTCATGGTTAATATAATGTTAATCCCCCTTTTGTACTCTGTAAAGAAGGAATGTGATGGGAATGGTGGGGAGTTCTATTTATGTGTTGGTAAAGGGTCTGCTACTTTGGGATAGCTTCTTTGAAAAAAAAAAATTATCTTTGAGGACCACAGGGTTCTAGCTTCCAAAAATACAGACACATAGTGTCATAGTGTTATGTTAACTTTGGTTTCTCTATAATAAAACACTGAATGGCCTCTTTTGGTTTTGAAACGGTCAGTGAAAAAAACTCAGCATAACAAGAAGATGAAGAGACTGGTAAAATATTTAAATGTGATTATAAATACACAAGATGCATATGCCATTTAGCTAATAGCTCCTATCAACTCCCTAGAAACTCCACGCTAATACTGGACATGTTGTCTTAGGGTCTCTCCCATCTGCCGTTTACTTCATCACCTATCACAGAAAGCTTACACGACACAAGGCCTGTGGGCTGGCCATGTGGCCACCATACATTATACTGTCTTCAGACCACAAAATCACCCACATGGCATCTTCATGTAAAAACATGAAACCTGCAGAGTGACCATGTAGAATGGTACACATGATGCCCAGGGACCAGTCACAAAACTGTCTCCATTCAATACCTGCACATGCTCGCCTGTTAGCCACATCACTGCACATGCCCGCTGCCCCCATGCTGACTGCACAATTAGACACGCTTGCTGCCCTGTGCAGGTCATAAATGATATACAGCAGGACAACTGCATGCTGGCCTCCCTGAATATTGACAATTCCTATATTGTAATCAAACACACAGAATAGTTCCACATACATTCTGTGCTTCCATAACTACAGGTTCTACACTCGACTGCCCAGCTGTGCATCTATAATAACTAGGTGCTGATGCATCTGTAATACCTAGGTGCTGGTCACAGCACTGTGTTCACAACAGCACCCAGGAGTGGGTGACCATGTCCCAGGCATGGAATGATAGTGCCAATTCCCTTCAAGATGGGATCCTTTTGCCTAGAACACAAGGCCCATTTTCACTAAAAGCCAAGAAATGCCTGTCAGTTCTACATCAGCATTTGCTGCAAAAGCTTTGGATTCAAGTCTGAAAACTCCACTATGGTGAGTTCAGTGGAAAAGTAAACAGGAAAATGTGTCCAACCAATGGCAGAAGAACGGCCATCAAGCTGATGTTGTTTCCACTCTAAAAGCAGAAGAGGCTGTGACTCCTTCTCACACACTGGAGATGAGGGTGAGGCAGGGACAGCTCTGCTTTCTGTCTCCTCCTCCCCTCACCCCATTCTGGGACTCAGGAGTAGCTACGGGTAGTGACCATGTCCCAGGCATGGAATGATAGTGCCAATTCCCTTCAAGATGGGATCCTTTTGCCTAGAACACAAGGCCCATTTTCACTAAAAGCCAAGAAATGCCTGTCAGTTCTACATCAGCATTTGCTGCAAAAGCTTTGGATTCAAGTCTGAAAACTCCACTATGGTGAGTTCAGTGGAAAAGTAAACAGGAAAATGTGTCCAACCAATGGCAGAAGAACGGCCATCAAGCTGATGTTGTTTCCACTCTAAAAGCAGAAGAGGCTGTGACTCCTTCTCACACACTGGAGATGAGGGTGAGGCAGGGACAGCTCTGCTTTCTGTCTCCTCCTCCCCTCACCCCATTCTGGGACTCAGGAGTAGCTACGGGTAGGGGGGTTGTTCCCTTCTCATGTATAACTAAGGGCACAGGGATGACAGAACATTTCTCGAGGTGGGGGGGAGGGGGAGGCTCTTTTGACATCAGCTAATTCAAAAATGAAAACACAGAGGGCCGAGGGGTAAAGTGATGGCTCCGGGCCGCACTGCTGATTAAAGGACGAAGTGTATTCACAGTGACATACTTAGCCACCAGATTAATTTTTAATTACAGAATATACTTGGCTACTGAACACATTAACTGATAACAAAAAGAGCACCATGAGCAGATCCAGAGAGAGGGAAGAAGCGGGGGTGAGGGTGGAATGTGGAGCTCAGGACCAAGAGGAGGGTGAAGGTGGGGACAGCAGGGAAGGACCCTAGTTGGGCTCAACGCCCAGCCCTTTGATCTCAGGGAAACCATCTTCCCTCCACAGGCCTTCTAACATTTATAATTCAGACAGATGCAGGAGGTATGAGCATCAGTCAGTGTGCCAGGAAGCCTGGCGTGTAGGCAGTGAAATTTAAGAGGAAAGGAGACAGATGCTCACCCATTCAGCCGTGGCCAGCCCGGACCATGTGCCTGCATCCCCTCTCCCTCATCCTGAGGGTCTCAGGTCAGCTGTTATCACCACACACAGAGACACAGTCCTCACATCTCCCTCCCTTCACAGAGGCAAACCTCCCACCACAAAGCCAATGGGAGGTGTGACTCATTGAGCTTTCTTACTTCGTTTTCTGAGCACTCTGTGTTCACACAGTGAGTTTCTTTAAACCTGAAAGTCTGATTAGTACCAACTTTTAGAAATGTAGAGAAATGTTTCAGACATTTCTACAGACCAGGGAATGGTCACTGCCTGACCAGCACTGTGGCAAAACTAGGCAGTGACCCAAGGTCCTGGTAAGTGAGGGCAGTATTGAAAGATGTCACCATCTGCCCACCACTCCTCCATCACTTCCTTTTGCATGGGACACGTAAAGCCACAAACAAGTGAGGCCACAAATTCCTCTTCTTGGACTCTAGGGCAGGGCTAGCTAGGACAGTGGGTTGCGGACACGTTAGGTGTGGTCGTGTAGAAGGAGAACCTGGTCAGCCAATGGTCAAGTGGCTAGATGTATGTCCCTGGAAACACACCCACTTCTCTGGCCTCAGCATCCTCATCTGTGTCATGTGGGCTTTATGTGGCCTCTATCAAACCCTCCTGGGCTCCTTAATTGGATTTAATATTAGTAAAATGTCCACAGAATTATCCATGAGCGATGGAAAATATTTTAATAAAGATTAATTAAAGATGTGAACTTGGTTTAATCACCCAGAATGCCGCAGATACCTACGATTGCCTGCTGGGCCCTGGGCAGTGCACAAGATCCCTCATACTCAGTACAGTGCCTTCCCCACACAGGGCCCATCTGAGTAACCAGCGCCCATTTCAGAAGAAACTGGAACTTAAGTTGCCAAGTGTCCGAGAAGGACTGAAACCCAGGCTTCCTGCTGTCACAACTGTGATAAATAAACTTCTTTCTAACTGGGTTAAGCTGGGTTGTTTAAGGGGGAATAAAAGTCAAGGTAAAATTAGGTTAACGTTTTTATAAAAATGTTCTTCCGGTAGAGTCTGAACATGGATAAGTTCGAGAACGACTTCCCTCTGTTTTTGCTTTTGAAACCCCAGAACATGAGCTGCATTTGAGAATGGGTAGCATTCACCTTTAAAACCCCAGAGCACAATACCTCATGCTATTTTTAAAATGTCATTTCCTATCCTCATTTCGTCACCTTTAAATTGGAGTGAGTGCATGTCCACACCTCTCAGGGTGCTCAAGTACGGTAATACGACAACCATAATTCACCGAGCAACTGCAAGGTGTCCTTTTATTGTTGTAGTTTTTACTTTGACTTGATAAATATCTAAAAAGTTTCCCAAATCACCATGTGACAACAGCCAGACATATAATAATGTGATTCAACTGGAAGCTGTCATGTTGCTCACAGGGCTGCGGATGCCACCGGCTTCCCGAGAGGGTGGGGAGGCAGCAGGAGCAGGGCTGTGACACCCAAAGGGTAGGAGCCCTAACAATGACCCTGCTCAAAGCTGACAGCCAACCAGACTAGTGCTGCTGGTCATGTCTTTGATGAAGCCCTTAACCAGATAATCACCACGCCCTCCATTTTGCACAAGGAAACAATAGGCTTCCAATACATGGCCATTTAATGAGCTAGCATCATAGATAACTAGTTCAACGTGAACTAGGTGTAACAGACAGGTGGAACCTAGCGAGAAAGAACCTTTCGATGCTAACGAATCCTGCCCTTTGTATCTCCTCCACCTGCACCCTGGCTTCAGACCTTTACTCTGTAAAAAGTAACCTATTTGGGGTCATTTTAAGTGGAGCTGAGCAGCCGTTCCAGCAGAACTGGCTTGCACGTCCCGTTTTCTGAACTTCTGAACTGGGGCAAACTGCCAACATCCCAAGACATCAGCAAGGATGAGAGTTTCCTGTCCAAAGAGCTGGTCAAGTGAACGTTTACCCAGTGAGCACACTGCCCACCAGGAAAGTACAAATTTAGCTTTGTCAGCACCAGTGAACTTTTCTTAAAAACAACTTACCTTGTCTTTCTCCCTTTTTCCCACTAAAATCCATTTCTCTCTCCTTTGATCAGGACACTATTTGGGATTCTACTGAAATCCATGTAGCCTGAATTGCAATTCTTTGATCCGAAACAAACAATTTGTCTCTTGAACGGATTCTTGTTTGTGAAGTTTGACATTTCTGAGGCCTCCTGGAAATCTCCACGGGGATCATCCAACGAGGGCCTCAGATGCCACGTGTCCCATATGAAACTCAGTCCCTTTCTCTGAGAGCCAGCCCCCATCAATCTCCAACAAGAGAATAATCTTTTTAAATCGCAGACCTGGTCTCACTCCCCTGCCCCCACCCTGCCCCAAACATAAATGTCAAACCCAGCCCCTTACTTCTCCTACCCTCCCCCCCTCTGCCCCACACCCAGGACTCACCCTCTGCCACAACATGCCACCCACCATACGGACAAATTCTCTCCTTGATCAATCCCTACTTAGGCTCCTCCGAACTCTTCTCAACAAGGCCCTGACTTTGGGCTTTCATGTTCGTCTCTGCATTGTCCAATTTTATCAACAATTCTGTTAAGTCAGTTTAACCAGACCCCCCCGCCCCTCCCCCACCACACACAGACCTGATCACCTTGATAACTGATTGGGTTGCTCATCCCCACCATCGCCAGGTGATGTCTGATCATCCTGGCCTGCCTTCAGCAAGATCCTGGTAGATTAGTTTAACCTGTTGTTTCCTCTTAGTAATTTTTCATCGACAGCCGCTCCACCGCTACCCCTTGCCTATAAATTCCCACGTTTCCTTGTTGTATTGGGAGCTGAGCCCAATTTCTCTCTCCTGCTGCAAAACCTCACTGTAGTAGTCCCCCTTGAATGGTCTTCCTTACACATTAACAAGTGTCATGAGTAATTTGATTTTTACTTTAACAGTTGACCAAATAGGACTCAAATGGGGGACTTCTACCTCACCCAGCAGTTCTCAATCCTGGCCACATCCTGGAAACAACTAAGTGTCTAAAACAAACAAACAAAAAACAACACAAAAGCCAAAACTCCTATGGCAGGGTCCCACTGCAGATCAGCTAAACACCAGAATGGAGTTGGGGGGGGCGGGTGGTAGTTTTTAAATCTCCACAGGTGACCCCAGTGAGCAGCGGGGGCTGAGAACTTGTGGCCTAGACATCTTCCCTTCGCCACCTAAAGAAGGAACGCAGTTCTGCTGGGCATCTTACAGGCGTCCCGATGACTGTCACTGGGGCGTTTATCCTGCTGTCCTGTCACTCTTTGGAGGCAGGAATTCTGGTTTTCACCCTGTGGGTCCCAGGACTGGCGGAGTGCCTTGCGGAGTTGCTGAACTGCTCTGAAGGCGTAGGAGCAGGCAGGTGGGAGCAGAGAGAGTCTCCCACTTCACGCAGGCTGCTCCTCCTCCCCCCTCACCTCTAATCTCAGGGGCACAGAAGGTGTCACACAGTTCTCCAGGGTGACACAGCCCTCTCTGTCAGGCACTTCTCATTTCAGGAACAAGCTCTGGGCTCACAGCTGTCCTCAACTGGCAAGTAAATGTCACAGTGAGCATTACAGCATGTAGCTTCATGGAGCACGGGTGATCTGGAGTCCTTGATTTTGGGGTGAATCTCAGCAATGTGAAGGCAGTCACATCCCCCATCCTCTGAACCCCCAAGAAAGGAGTGGGTGTGAGCAGATGAAGACAGTCCCTAAAGTTCTTTCCATCTCTAGCATCCTACAATATTCTGACAAAGAAAACAGAAATGCTTTGTCCTTAGCCGTGCGCAAATGAAGCAGAAGCCACCAAAGTGAGGGTGACAAAGAGCCGGAAGGAAACTCACAAAGGCGACCAGGCCCAGAGCAACCCACAATTTCACAGCCCATCGCTGCGCTTTGTCTGAAAAGACTGCTGAGAGAAGAGATGTGACGTGGGGTGGCCAGAAGAATAACTCCAACCATGCTTCCCGGAATAATGTATTTCATATTCCTTTTGATTCCAAGGTGTCTAATATGATTTCCAAAACATTTTTATAAATGTCAAACTCACTGTCAATCCTAAACCACCTGGAAAAAAAATAACTGACAGGCAGCTAAATTAAGGAGCTATAATTTCACTGCAGTGTTTCAGGGACCTTTTAAGCCACAAGAACCAAATTGAAATTGCTTCAATAGAGCCCAGGAGCTGCATGAGTTAGAATAGGCCACACAAAACTCCCTCTCTCTCTCTCTCTCTCTCACACACACACACACTTTAAAATGGAATCAAATTTCCTAAGAGGGTAGATCTTAAGTGTTTTCACCCCCCACCCCCTCACCCACACACGTAAGTGGTAACTATCTGAAGAGATGAATATATTAATTAGATTAAATATGGTGATCATTTCACAGTATATACATAATCAAATAATCAAATTGTACACTTTAAATATGTACAATTCTTTTAAAAATGTTTTTATTGATCTTTAGAGAGAGGGGAAGGGAAAGGGAGAGAGAGGAAGAAACATTGATCGGCTGCCTCCCCCATGAACCTTGACCAGGGATTAAACCCACAATCCAGGCATGTGCCCTGACCGGAAATTGAACCAGTGATCTTTTGGTACATGCAACGACGCTCAAGCTACTGAGCCACGTCAGCCAGGGCTACAATTCCTAAATGTCAAATAGACCTCAACTGAAAAAACTGAGCTTATGTGAGATGAATGGAAGCCTTTTCTCACCGCGGGACTCCTTTCACCCCACTGCCATTCTAAGCCCCCCTGAACCATGGCTCACACAGGCAAGCCTCCTGCAGCTGGACCCCGCCTTCCTCCTGCAGCCTCCTTGCTTTCCTGCTGGCCGCACAGCTGGCCTGCGCTGCTCTCTGGACAGTTCTGACTCGGCCACCCACTGCTCTCTAGACCTGCGCGCATCACCAGGCCTCAGATGTTCCGCCTCAGAGACCGGGTGGCAGGACGAGGTGTTCTCTTCTGGATGCTTCTGTATCTCTAGGAAAGTTCCACACTCTTGCCTGTTTCCAAACATGAAGCTCTGGGAATTCTGTTCTCCCATCCAGCACCTCAAGAGGAAGACACACTGAAGGAGCTGAATGCCTACAAGGGAGTTGACTGAGGGCCGGGATGGGGAGTCGCCAGGGAGCTGATGGGGTGATGTCAGTGGGCACTAGCAGCTGGTGGAGAGCTGGCCCTCCTTAAGTATGGCCTCGTCCTTCCACGCTGGGAGGGGCATGCGCTTGGGGAGCAGGGTCTGGGAATACTATTTTGGCTTTAAGTGACCTTCAGCCCATTCAAGACCTCTGCCACCTGCAAACTATGAAAACAGAGCTGAGGTCTTTGCCATGTGAAGCTATAGCTAGTGGACCCAGAGGCCCATTAGTCAGATTTTCATGAGATGCTTTGGCAAAGCCCTCTCCTGGCACCGCCTTTACGATTCTAGCTCAGGTCTCTAAATGAGAGGCAGGTGTAGGATGACAGCCTCTGGTCATTTTGCAAATAGGGCACTCAAGGTGTGCCTCCCTCCTGGGCCGAGTTGAGCCTCCACACCAGCTGCTACCGGTTGGTCCCGGCACTGAAAGCAGTTCACGGGAGACTGGTGACAGGCATCTCCTCAGACCCAGGGTGGGTGGGGCAATAAAGATTAAGGAAGTCATAGACCTGGACTCATCCTAAAGACATAAGAGCACCACAGAGGTGAGAGGGTGCCTGCAGGCAGAGCCATCTTCAAGGCCACAGGCCCCTGAGCGGCTGACAGTGCTGACAACCAAGAGAGGCAGCCAGAGGAGGGCAAAGAGGGGACCCTATCTGCTGAAGGAAACAAAGACCCACAGTCAAGCAATCCTCGCCCCAGTTCCATGGTCGCTGCAAGCCACTTAACCTCACTGGGCCTCAGTTTCTTCATCTGTAGAGTAGGCAGGACAACCCCATTTCAGAAAGAGCAATGTGGAGCCACTGATAGGGCATACATGCAGATTGCCACTAACAGGACAGACAATGGCATAAAAGATGCCCCAACGGTTACCCGTTGGCCTAGTAATACCATCCTTAGGGATTTATCCCAACAAGAAACAAAGACCCACAGTCAAGCAATCCTCGCCCCAGTCCCATGGTTGCTGCAAGCCACTTAACCTCACTTAAATCATTTTAAGAGCAACAGTGTATTTATATGGCCCAAGACTGATCAGTGGTCTTGTCAAAACAAAGGGGCTACCACTAGGGGCCATGCTGGTCAGTCTGTGTGTTTCCGACTCCAAGAGGGCTGTGCCAGGCTGGCGAAGGAAGGAGACCAAAGGGCACACAACCGGGGGAGAGGGAGAAGGTGGAGGCAGCAGGAAAAAGAAGGAGGGGCCTTCCTGCTGGGGACCAGGATGCTCAGGAAATGACCGACAGCAGGCCTGGCACAGAGTGAGGCCACAGGCTTCCATCCCATCAGGGCAGGGGAGGTGCCCGTCCCCGCCCCACTCCAGGCCCCCCTCTGCTGATGCCACCTGTGAGCAAAATGAGAAGATACTCAGGTTAACAAAAGTGGGCAGAGCAGGGATCTTTCAGTCCTGACACGTCCCTGCAGATTCAGTATCTGTTCCGGGCTTTTTGTTGATGTCTTTGACACTAAGTAATCTTTGCAGATAACCTCATGTTGAGGACCTCAGGAGGTCAGGCGCTGAGCGGACGGGAAGTCACGTGGAACGCCCAGGAGCTGCCCTTGCCCTGGACAGGCAGGTGACTTCTCCCACAGAGAAAAGCTGGAAGTCGCCAAATGTCTAGGGGCAGGGCAGTCAAGCTCAAAAAGCCAGTCACACGAGGGAAGTGTTCTGCAGTCATTGAAAGTGACAAGTATGAAGGTTATAAAGCAATGGGGCGGGGGGGCGAGCACTAATAACGTTAAGTGAAAAAGTGCAACTCAGAAACGTTGCTGTACAATGTCATCTGTAAAAGAATATGTGGGCAAGTCCACATAGACTGGCGAGAGCCCAGGAAGATGGAAACAGTTACTGTGATGGAGCAGGGGGCCTATGGGTAATTTTCCCAAGTACCTTTATGGTTGCAGTGTTGCCTTCGTAATAAAATTCAGTTTCAAATAAGAGAGAGGTTGGCACAGCGGTGCTCGGATGTTAGCCTGCCCCAGACCATTCACAAGGCTCGTTAAACTCAGCCCATCCCAAGGTTTCTGAGTCAGTAGGTCTGGAGCAGGGCCTGAGAATTTATATTTTTGACAAGTTCCCAGACGATGCGGGCGCCACTGGGCCCACACTCTGAGAAACACTGGGCTAGCTGGTGGTCTCTATGAAAGTGTGAACTTTGAGCTGCTGAAGAGGATGTCAATCCTCACCACTGTGGTGAGGCTCTAGCTAGTCCAGGAGATGATGCCAGTCTATGTTCCAATGGGCATGGAAAGCCTGGTCACCTGTGCTCTGTTCACGGTCAGGATCACCAACTCAGCAAGGTCACTGGGGTTGCTGCCCTGATGGGAACATTCCTCATGGGTCACAGAGACTGAGGGAGCATTTCAAGCCGGTGAGCCACCAGCCCCCCTAGTTTCTGGGGAGCCCTGAGGCCTGACTGCTGGGCTTTCAGCAGGCATTTCTTTGGGGCAGCTGCCCACTTAGGGAAACCCACCCTGAGCAATTGCTCTCCCCAGTCTGCTTTTTCCTGGGCCCCCGAGAATCAGAGGGACCCTTAAGTGATCTAACCTCACTGCCAGCTCTCAGATGGGAAGAAACCAAGGCCCAGAGGGGAGTAGCCACAGAGCTGGCTAGTGGCAGGCTGAAATTAGAACCAGGACTCTAGGCTGCCAGGCCACAGTGCTTTCTCCCAGTGCCCTGCTCTAAGAGTGAGCAGAGCTCCTCTGCCAACATCCAGTCACTGATAAAGACATCTGCTGGCCTGGCCACCCGGAGCCCTTCACCCTGAGCAGGTGTCTCTGATTAGAAGCTTCTGTGCTGGGGCCAGCACGCTCTGTGGGGGGTCGCATGCCTGCTGCCAATGCCCGAGCTCAAATGGAGCCCCTCCTGGGCCACCAGCACCAGCTCTGCCAGGAAACGTCTTCCTGGCCGGCCTGGGGTCTGTGCTAGGCGCTCAGGCTGGCTGTCCCTGGGAGCCACGTGCCCCCTCCACACCCAGCACTTTGGTATTTATGACCCTCCTTTGAAAAAGTGTTTTCCCAGCAGGAGTTTGCCCTGTGAACTTGCCACAATTAAAGCAGCTCAGAGAGACCCAGCAGAGGTTTAAATCTGATTTCAGAGCCTGAAGCCAGTCAGCCAAGGTCTCTGAAAGACTCAGGCTGCCTGCTGTCCCTAGCTCCAGCACACGGGCTTCCAGCGGTCTCCATGAGCTGGGCAGATGCAAAAGCAAAAGGTCGGAAGAGCAGGGTGTATTTGTAGGTAAAAAAATATCTACGCCCCTTATTTTATCCACCCCCATGCCCCTTTGTCTCCCACCTGAAGGGTATTGCTACAGAGAAGCCATGCCTTCTAGTGGAGTCAGATACTGAGGTCGTAATAAGCTTTTGCTGAAGTGAACAAAGAATCAAGATTTGCTAGAGGAAAAAGAATGCTACTAGTAATATCAAAGGGTCTGGCTCTTAATAGGTCAAACTGTGCCTCACATCGGAGGCCCCACATCCATGCTGGCAGAAATCTGCTTAAAGGGGATTCAGGCCACCTCCAGGTTTGGGATTTTGCCAACCAAAAATGTCAAATGCAATTAATGTAAAATCATGCAGGCAAACTGGCCTGGTTTTTACCCTCCTGGCTGGGTCCACCTATATAACAGGTGAATTATTCCAAAAAAACCCTTGTAATCATTACTTTCAATAAGATGATCACCATGGTCCTTCCATACAGCTGCATAACGTGAACCGCCACTAGAAGTTAGGTCATGACTTGCAGCCCCATTTTACAGATTAGGAATCCGAGTCAGACCCAGAAAGCTTGAATGGCCCCACACGCTCACAGAGTGTGTGAATCTGGGCTAAGACTGAGTTCTCTTGAGCCCCACACCCCATTGCTTCTTTTTTTTAAAGTTTCAGGCAAGTTCTCCTTTTTTAACCTAAGTGCAATGGTAACAGTGAAGAGAGCACCTGCATATTGGCTGTGGCTCTCCCCATCCACATACTGGTTGTGGCTAGTGCCCACTAGACTAAGACGCTTTAGGGAAAGGACTTTAGCTTACATATGTATTCAGCATTTAGCATATGTCAGTTCTTGTGTGTATGTATGCATTGAATGTTTGTAGTTACAAGAATTGACAACTCAACCTAAACTAAACTAAAACTGGCTTAAAAACCCCAATAAAGTTAAAAATAGAATTTCCTTGGGGTTCCAAGTGCTTAATAATAGCTAACAGGCAACATTCTATAATTTACATGGAATAACTTATTATTTTATGTATCAAACCCTAGGAGGGAGGTACTACTGTTATCTTCATTTCACAGATTGGGAAACTGAGGCAGGGTAGAGCAGGCAGGTGCCATGTCCTGTCAGTTCTTGTGTGTATGTATGCATTGAATGTTTGTTGTTACAAGAATTGACATGCCCACCACACACAGTAAGTAGCGGAGCAGAGATTCAGGTGCAGGCGATGTGGCCGCAGAATGCACGGCTCTGACACTGTGCTGTTTCACCTCTAACTAGGCCAGTGGTTCTCAACCTTCTGGCCCTTTAAATACAGTTCCTCATGTTGTGACCCCAACTATAAAATTATTTTCGTTGCTACTTCATAACTGTAATGTTGCTACTGTTATGAATCGTAATGTAAATATCTGATATGCAGGATGGTCTTAGGCGACCCCTGTGAAAGGGTCGTTCGACCGCCAAAGGGGTCTCGACCCACAGGTTGAGAACCGCTGAACTAGGCACTGTCTTCATCTGTACTGGACTAGAGATGCAGGTGCCGACTGAAGATGCCTCACAGTTGAGCAGTCCGAGTGGTTTTGGCTATTCCTGTTTGGACTATACAAGCCAGGGCTGTGAGGATCCTTGGAGAACATGCTGGAAAAACCAGCACCCCAAGGAATGCACCATCTCATGGGTACAAAGTACACGAAGGCCTGCTGAATGACTCCACTGAAGAAATGGATGATCTGCCTACTAAGCAACAATGAGCTGCTCAGACTGTCAGAAATGTAAGACTGCACCCCGGCAAAGGACTCACTGATGACGCCTGACGAGATCAAGTCAAGTTCCAGGAAGACACAATCTTTCCAGAAGAAGGTCCTTAATCTTGTGCAGGAGGGGGACATCACTATAACATAGGAATGCATATTAATAACCAACCCCATCTGAAATCCACACAGAAGCCTCTAATATAATGCTCATTTTACTGACCTAATGCTCAATTCCATTCCCATGAGTGGACTGGCCTTCTACAGGCAAAGGGACAGAAGCGAGCTTGAGGCCTTATTAATCAATGGGTTGCCATTCTGAAAAACCCCACACCCAGGGACCTCTGCTGGCTAATGGGCAGCTCCCAGTAATCCTCTACTCCCTGCTGGTGCTCGGTTGTGGCAGACGGGCAGCCTGCCCTTGGACCAGGCTGCTTCCCCAAACATGGCCTGTTCCTACTGAGACACCCACAGAATCACAAGCTCTGCAAAACATCATGCCGTGGGCCTTGCGAGGGAAACACAGCATATGGATTCAGGTCTGCAAGAACAGTTGTGGTAGTGCCCACACAGGAGGCTTTCGTCCACCTCCGGGGCCAAGGATCCGGCCCCAGCGGGCAGAGGCGGTGCATGATGCCATTAACTCCTGATCTAACAAGAAGTCAGATTGCACCCTGGCTGGGGAGTTCGGTTGATTAGAACATCGTTCAGATATGCCAAGGTTGCAGGTTTGATGCCCAGTCAGGGCACATGCAAGAATCAACCAATGAATGCATGAATAAGCGGAACAACAAATCCATGTTTCCTTCTCTCTCTCTCTCTCTCTCTCTCTCTCTCTCTCTCTCTCTCTCCAGTAAGTAAATGAAAAAGTAAGTCATTGCTACAGAGTTGATGCTTGCCTTATCTCCTTCTGACTTTATTTGGGATAGGGAGAAGGGAAGGTGTCAGAAAGAGAGGAAAAAGCAGAGGAGGAGCAGATAGGTGTCTGTACAAGGTCATTCCTAACATCTTCTCTCAATTCAAACATATAGGAGATTTCAAAGGCGAAATTAGGGGGAAAATGCAAAATGTTAATCTCTCAGTGTTTCAAAGCAAAAAGCCTTGACCCCGACGGCTACATCTGCATGATTAGTTTCCTGCCAAAGTACAGTGGGAAGGGCACAGAGAGACCTGCATTGCAGCTTTATTTGTCATTTACTAGGTAAGACCTTTGGGAAGTCATTTAATATTTCTGAGACTTACTTTACAAACCTGTAAATTGGATTCCTAATACCTTCTTCTTTTATTATTATTGTTATTATTAGTATTATTAATTGATTTTAGAGAACCGAACTCGCAACCTGAGTATGCGGCCAGCTCGGGAATCAAACCTGTGACATTTTGGTGCATGGTATGATGCTCAACCAATGAGCCACACTCTAATACCTTCTTAATAGAGTTCTGTAAGTCGTATATGTAAAGCACCAAGCCTGGGGATTGAGGCCCGGATTTGCTGAACTAATGGTTGCTCATCTCTACCACAGCGCAGTGTCAGTGCAGGAGCTCCCCATACCACCAATCCCACACCACAAGACCCCAGATGAATTGCTATTTCCCCTACACTATCTCTATCCACAATCCCCAAATTATATTCTGTGAGTTCACTTCTGTACTTTCTTATCATCAGCTCCACAGGCGAAGTGTTTTGGGACCAAAAGGATCCTAGGAATTTGGCCTAAAAAACAAAAGCCCATCAGCTCTTCGCACTGAACAGAAGGAGGCTTGACTTCTCCATCAATCAGCCTAATAGCAAGGGAAACCGTCTCCACTGGGGTTCCCCGTGCTTGCGGATAAGCCAGGAACGGGGTGTGCGGTGTACGGGGGCGGGCGGATACCACGGTGAAGGATGCTAATGTGGAGGTGTGTCACACCCCTGCCCTCAGGTCTGGCCCACAGCCTCTACCTGAATGCTGAAAGCCAGTGGTCTTTACACGCACCCCCACCTCACCTCCTGCATCTGCTGAAAGCCTCCCAGAGCCCCATGGCCAGCTCCATCACATCCAAGCTGCTCTGTCAGGCTTTGAGGCCCTACCCTAATCTGGCCCATTTTCATCGTTTCCCACTTGATCCCCATAGCCCCCACTTCCTGTAACATCTGCCCTCTCTCCGGGTGTCCCCAGAGTTCCGTACATGACATATGCCCTGCCCCTGTGCCTTAGTCACTCTGGCTACCTTTCTGGAGTCCTCCGCTTCCTCTCCCCAGAAGGGTCAATCTTGACCCCAGTCAAGGGTCAAGTTCCCGACCTGCTTCTTCCATGAAGCCTGCAAAGGTGGCAGCTTGGTGTCGTGTCAAAGCACAGTCAGACAGGCCTGGGTTGAAGCCACAGCTCCCAGCCCACCTGGTCACCGTGAACAACTCACCTAACCTTCCCGTCCTTGGACAATGACAATGACAGTCCCTGCCTCATGTGCTAGATTGGGGACTAAATGAAATCATGCTTGTAAACTCTCAGCACAGTGGCTGGTAAACGGCCAAACCTTTAGAGGAAATCCTATTGTTTTACTTTATTGGTGTTTGTAAAATAGTTTCAGTTGTCTGCCTCAACTTTTAAACCCTCAGAAATGGCAGCTATTATTTTAATTAGTATTCCCTGACTATTCCACCCTTCTCTTGCAAATTCCTGTAGCGCCTATAGTCTGTCTCACATCATTCAGTGTGATGCATGATGGTTTTTCATATCTTAGCTTTGTCTAATTATAGGCTTACGCCCTTTGTTCACATCCAGGGAGAGAGAGGTGGGAGTAGATTCACGTCAACTGGATCATTTCTGTCACTAGGAACACAGTAGTTGTATAAGTCAGATTCTCTGAAATTCAGTGTGGATATCTAGAAACGGAAAATAGCACTTGCCCTACTTACCTCGTAACATTGTTGTAGGGGGTGCAATAAAGCACAGTGGTATATGTACAAGCATATTATCACTGCAAAGCACTGCACGTGCATAAGAAATCTGCATCTTATTTGCAAGCATGGTGAAAATAATCTCCATGGAGTTTACTTGGAAAATTACCCTAAACACTGTCGGCTCAATGAGGCCTGTGATTGTAATAGTCAATTTCTTAATTCCTAATTGGACCCCTCTGGCTCCTGTGGCAGCAGCTGCCCAGCAGGGCCAGTGACACCCAGTGAGAAAGCCCTGAGCTGTGCTGGAGGTGGAAGTCGGTGGGCCCGCTGCCTGGGTGAGAACAGCACACGGTGCCTTCCAAAGCAGAGGAGGCCCTGTGTGCACAGGCACAGAGGTGGCAACGCGGACACGGAAGCTCAGGGTGGAGTAAAAGGGGGTTGGCAGAGAAAAGGGAGGCTGGCAAATTGGGGACAGCCTTGTACACCATGTGCAGGAGTCCAAATGCTATCTTGGCCAGGGGACCAATCTCCTCTTCTCCCTCCCCAACTGGTAAGAATAGTTCCCTTTCTGCTATTTACTTTTGCTCAAGCAAAAATCTGAGAACAAGACACACAATTATGTCACTCCCGAGTGTGGGGACCAAATGGGAAAGGCCTTTGTCAACCATGCATTCATCACATGTGGGGTCAGGAAAATTAAGGACCGAGGTGCTGTACAGCCAAGGTTTGAGACTGATGACAGGCTTCCATGGAAGCTGACTTCTGCCATAATATACATACGAGCTTCCCCAGTCTTAAATCTGCACCACTTTTAAAGGCTGAGATGGCAGATGATTTCCTTTCTGACTTTCAAGTGCCTTCTAGTATTTAGCTCCTTCCTGATCTTGTCTCAAAATAACATGTCCTAAACATACTGATAAATTAAGTTTCTATCAACCACGTGTCATCACACCGAGAGCGCTGTTTGTTAACTGGAACTGCACGAGGTGCAGTGCAGAAGCATGGCTTGAAAACACCCTCAGGGGGTTGTGGTCTGTCTGCCTGCGCTGAGCAGCCATGGCACAGGATGGTGAGATCTGCGTTTGTGGGAAGGGCCACAGTCACAGGAGTAGCAGCACTGCGGAGAGGAGACGGCTCAAGGGAAGATGTATTTCTAAGGATGAGCCGGTGCCTATGCGCACGTGGATGTGTGATGGCACACCCCAGAAAAAGAACCAGCACGTTTATTTTCTCCATGGCAACCCTGACCCATATTCGATCAAATAAATGTTTCCACGTTGACTGGCTCATAGGGCCACAGTCACAGGAGTAGCAGCACTGCGGAGAGGAGACGGCTCAAGGGAAGATGTATTTCTAAGGATGAGCCGGTGCCTATGCGCACGTGGATGTGTGATGGCACACCCCAGAAAAAGAACCAGCACGTTTATTTTCTCCATGGCAACCCTGACCCATATTCGATCAAATAAATGTTCCCACGTTGACTGGCAGAACAGACCCATGCGCCAGTCCCGGGCTGACCAACAAGACCTTGAGGGTGAAAACCACAAGGCATTTGGAAAAAAGTATGCTTTCCTCCTTACTGTCCATCCTGACAAGCAATTCCTCCTGTATTCTAGGTATGTAGTGTGGATTGGAGATGGCAGATGAAGATGAGAAAAGGGGTTCAGAACGAGGGAGAGGCATTTCACAGGTTATTAGGATGTAGGCCCTCCAGGCCCTGGTTCCCTGTGCTGACAGCACAGGCAACATGGCTGCTACTCTTACAGTAATTGCCATTGGATGAATGAATAAGTGAGAACTGACATTTTACTAAAAGAAGAGTATAACTAGCAGTTTCAGTAAGAAATCTCTTTCCTAAGAAGCCGCAGACATTGGATGGTTCTCTAACTTGCTATTTCTTGACTGGCTATTTCTTGAATGTTATGCTACCACACGTAACAGAATCAAGGAATTACATCCTGAGGAATGATTCTCATCTTCTCTTGGAAATCGGCGGCATCCAGTAGACGGAGCATGAACTCGAAAGCCAGAAATTCTAGATTTACACCCCCTGTCTTTGCCACTTACTGGCTATGTGACCTTGGGCAAGTCATTACATTTCTATGACCATTATGGTTTCCTCAGCTGTAAAACAAAGGTACTAATTATCTAGTGGCAGGGAGAATAAAAACAACATGTGAAAGCATTCTGCAGCTGCCAAACATAAGACAAATGTTGGATGTTACTAAACCAGAAAGCAAAAACAATGTCAAAACAAAGTTAATGAAAGTGTCCCCATCTACCCTTATGGAGGACTCCCCATCAGGTTCCTGCTAAAGCAAGAACAGAACACAGGTAGTGCCAAGTGTCCATTACAGATTAGATGCTGAACGTCACTGTGTGGATTGTTCAGTTATGAACTCACGGTTTCATCACCACGTAGGAGAATGAGGGAATGGCTGGCTGCTCCTCCTTTATCTGCTATATGTTATTAAGGATGATTTTAAACTTGGAAAACAGATGAATAATTCCCATGAAGGTATTTTTCTTCTTATTACTGTTTTTTAAAATGTCTTTGTGACTAATCGGCCCTAAATAAGTTGAATAAATTATTGAACTATCAATAATGCTCAAAAAGGATGACTATTGATGACCATTACCTAGCACATATTAATACTTATTTTAAACCACATCCCATTTTTAACAATAGTTTTAATTCTAAAATCAAATGTTGACATACTGTAAATTCTGTAAAAGAATTCTGTAATTCTTTTACATGTCCTCAGTTTCTGATGGACTGCTTTAAAGCATAAAACACCATAAGTCAAAGGCAAGCAAAAGTCAAAAGATGACCCCATCTTACTTGCATCTGACAGTAATTTATACTCTATATATAAGATCAGTCTCCATAGGTGGTGTTTGGTTTGCTGTAATTATATTTACTTTTGAAATTTTAGTGGTTGCTTATTTAGGTACTTGGTCTGCAATTAAGTCACCCTACCGTTAGGTGGCAGTAGTGTCACAATCATGCCATACTCAAATAAGATTATGTCTACAATAGATTATTTCTTAGCTAGGAAGGAGAGTTTATTTTTCTTTATTAAAAAAAATAAGGAAGAAAAGAGCCACATTTCAACAGTATTTTTAAAGTGACTTAGTTTTTAATACTTGATATAACGTAACATAAATATTATAAACTTTACCTTAACCTTTTATTCTCAATTTCTCAGTCCCTACTTAATATAATTACTCCCCCACCCCCCAGAACTGAATGCAGAGCTCATTTCAAACTCACTAAGAACCCTGAGCTTGGATTCTGACACTCTTTTAGCTTTTGAACTTCAAGTCCATTGTTTCAACAGACCTGTTGGCACGGCTGTGTCCTATAACCGTAAAAACTCCGATTTCTTACTAAGCTCTTTGAGACTACTAGAGGGGAAGACTTGATTTGCTTTGGGGACTACTAGGTCAGCTAGAAGACCCTTTATAATTGACTGTCCCATTTTTCAGGCAGAAGGAAAAAACAGTTACAGACAGGTACAAGCACCCGTGGGCAGCAGACAGCACGAATCCACTTACTACACGGAAGAAAGTGATATTCTACTCTTTCTTAGGGGAGAAATATCCCTCCTGCCCAGGGGAATCTTAAGATGTCGGCTCATTTAAATATAATCTCTCTTCGGTTCCCTTAGTAACCACGCTAACTCAGGGTCAGATACAAACTGTCTCACAACTGCTTTTTATAAAGGAGCTTTTATCTTTTATCACAGAACAGTGCATCTTGCAAACAGCATTTGTTCAGATAGCTGGACAGAGTTTTAAACTCAGATCTAGAGGGTACCATCACTAGAAGCAATCATGGGCAAGGCCCTGATATGGGACCTTTGGCCCGTAGTGGCACCCTCTTCAGTCTCTAAAAAGGATCACATGTTCATCTTCCAGCTCCTCTGTAGAAGTCAAATGATAGTGCTGCATTTAATCTTTTTTTACACTTTCAGGGTTTTTGTTTTTTTCCAAACTGAGATTCTTCTGGAAAGATTTTTCAAGACAAGGGGAGGAAGGAGGCCTTAAAATGACTCATTCTGCAAAAACGAGTTAAGACTATTTTAAGCTTTAAAAATGTTCCCTCATAATCACCATTGTTTTATGCACCAATCTAAGAACACAGAACTAAGGGATGTTGGAGTCAGAATGGATGTTCTAAGGTGCCCTTGCACCCAGGTCCCTATCGGTCAGGCGTCCTTTCTGTGGCTTCATGCCCCGCAGTCATTCTGCTGCTGCCGGACCTCACGGTGCAGGACATGCCCTCCTTTGCAGGGCAGGGAATTCTACTGAGGGGCAGCTCCATTCGCTTGGAAATCCCCTTTGATGGGCTAACACCTGCCTCACTGGACTTTCACTCCAAGTCCTCCCTGTCCCCTGAAGTGAGCGAGGACCACAGTGCCCTTTCTCATTGCCAACAGCAGCCCAACAGCATCTTGAGTGCAGCCTTCACACTTCACGGCAGTGTTTTCTTCTCAGGCTCCACAGAACCTCTTTCTCAACCCTTCCTCACAGAGCCCCACTCATCTTGGTTCCCCTCTTTCCCATGGGCTGTGGCGTCAGGGCACCACAGGTGTCCCAGGACTGGGCACGATGCTCCGGTGTGCGGGAGCACAGGGAGGCCTGCCCAGTGCCAGACACAGAGCAGCAGGTTCAACTAAAAGGAGCTCTAGCAGGCTCCCAGGTTCCAACCTGCCTCAGCCTCGATGCTTCAGGTGGGACTTATCCACACCTCTGTGCCTTGGTGGGCTCAGCTCTATAATGACAATAGCGACTTCACAGGATTTCATCAATAAATGAAATTACACCATATCAGATGGTAACTACAATGCTAATCGAGACACAACAAAATCAGAAGAGTTCGGGTAAGTCAAAAGCAGCTTTCACAGGTAAAATACTGCAAAACTGGGTCTATTGATCAACACAATCAAGCTCTGTCACCCCGTTGATCCACTCATTAAGTGAGCGCGAGCTGAGTACATACGAAGGGTGCTCCAGACCAAAACCATGAGTAACATGGCCTTGACCACAGGAGTCTCCACACAACAAAATCAGAAGAGTTCGGGTAAGTCAAAAGCAGCTTTCACAGGTAAAATACTGCAAAACTGGGTCTATTGATCAACACAATCAAGCTCTGTCACCCCGTTGATCCACTCATTAAGTGAGCGCGAGCTGAGTACATACGAAGGGTGCTCCAGACCAAAACCATGAGTAACACGGTCTTGACCACAGGAGTCTCCCACAGCGGTTCTAGTAGTGAAGGCTGCTAGTGGGGCAGGCCTGTTAGAGCTACATGCAGACAGGTGCTGTGGAGCACAGAAGTGGTCCCTGGCTCTAGCCAGGGTTGGAGAAGGCTTCCAGAAGGAGATGCCACCATCCGGCCCAAACTTAACCACCGCTGCAACCGCAGTTCCAATCTCTGACACTCACATCCAACTCAGGCTGAACAGCAGCTCCCTGGCCCCCAGAATGTCTGAGTCCATATGGGGGTGATACCTACCCCTGTCCCCACCATCGGCTCAAGGAGAATTCCAAAGAAGGCTGCACAAGGCTGGGCTCAGAGGTCACCCGGTGCCCTACTCAGCCCCAGACAGGTACAAGCAACTGCTTGTGTCTTCTCGGCTCATGCCCGCGGCACAGGATGCCAAGCGGTAGACAGGTGGCTTTGATATAAATTTAGAGCCCTTTGCTTCCTCTGCCCACTCATAACTTCACACTTTTCCCCAAGCTGCCTTCGCCTAGAACAGCTTCCCAAAAAGAAACATAAAACCTCTCCTCTTTTTCTCTTAAAAAACAAATCTCCTTCGAACCCATCTGCTCTGGAAAGCCCTCCAGATTGTGGGCTGATCTTTGACAAGGCCAACATCCCAGGTCCACAGGGTCCGCCAAATCCTGCAGAAACCCCCTCTCTCCTGTCTTCCTGAAGCAGCGGGGAGATAGGGCATGGGAGGTTGCTGCAGTGAGATGATAAGAACTAACCTAGTTACCCATAATGACTAGTCAGGGCAGGGAGGAGGAAGTGACAGGAGGGATGCCAGAGAGCTGGGAGGTCTGAGTTCATGGCTTCTTTCTTCCGCTTCCTAGCCTGTGACCTTGGCCAAGCATCCCACCTTCACATATCTTAGCTTTCTCTTCTGAGCAACCAGGCAGCCTGGCGAGGAGCGGTTACGGGGCTCCTTCCCTGCAGCCGGGGCTTGTGCAGACAGCTATCTCCCTGAGACGGGACCACTGCTCCAGCCCGGAGCCCGGAGCCCAGAGCCCGGAGCCCTGTCCTCTTCTATCTAAAGCCGGGCGAGTAAAAAGTCAATGTCCTCAGACTGTACGCAGTTCCTGCTGTGGCAGGTACAATTCAATGCTATTTTGGTGGAAAAATCAGGTAAAAATGCTGAAAAATGAACTCTCCCTCAAATGCCAGCCCCCCTCCCCAAGTTCTTTTTTTTTTTTTAATGCCCATTTGGTATTTGTTTTTAATTCTGGCTGATTGTCAATTTTAAAACCTGATGCATAGAGTGGCTTGCTATTCCGGAGGCGTTATTTTAAGATGAAACAATGTAAATTCTGACTTTGGATGGCAGATGGCTGGCAGTTCGCTGTTTGGCAAACCAACTGGTATGGTATGTTGGAAATTCAGAGCAGCAGGTATGCAGTTCAATTTGAAACCACCACAGATGCTCGGAGGGAGAGGGGGAGGGGCACAAGCTGGTCAGGAAATTAAGAACAGTACTCTGAGCTCAGAGGGGGAAAAGGATGATAATTAGCCGAAAGTTTGCTTCTTCCAGTCTCTACTTTTTATTTTTTCTTTTCTTTTTTTTCCCTTTCTTTTTTTATTTTTTATTATTTTTGGCTGCTCCTTAGAAAACCAGGAAGGCCCTTAGAAGTCTGCCCAGCGAAAAGCTTCTAATTTTGTTCCATAGCTGTTTGGCAAAGCTCAGCCTCAATGAGGAGATTCAAAGGTGAGGAAGAAGCAGATAAAGAGAGGCTGAAACACGCCCTCCAATAGAGAAGCACCGAGAGCAACATTACATAAGGAGCCTACTCCTGAGCTGATTTTTAAGACAGGCTCAATGAATGGCACTTCAGGAAGGAAGGATTGGCCATTTAGGAAAGACATATATCCATGAAATCGACACCTCTGGTGTTTCTACATCCGGGGAATTATGGGCAGAGGGACGACGGCTGGGTCCCCATTGGCAGAGGGACTGAGCTCTGCCTGGACTCGCCCGTCAGTGAAGGTCTAGTCAAAGTCAGTGCAGACACAGTATCCTTTTAGAGAAGGTCACTCAGCTGCAAACCTCAAGTTGTCAGCCTCCTGTCAAGTGGAGTGTCGGAACAGGTCATTAGAACAAGAACTCTTGATTTGTGTGTGTGAAAATTGAGCCATTTCTCCTTTCCTCCGAGTTCCTATGATGGCTGAAAGGCAAGTAGGGAAGTATTACCTGTTAAGTGCCCTACAATTTTCTTCCCAGGGGCTGGAAGTGAACAGCAGACTGGCAAAGGAGCTGGAATAGAGACCCACCAGGTGAGATTCTGAGCCTTAACAGTATCCTTCCCACTGCTCTTGCGTTGAGGGTCCTCCGGTACATCCAGGCCCCAAGGCACTGGCTTTGATGGCTCTGAACCCCCACTCTGGGTGTTAGTGGATGGCAAGCTAACTAAAGTCAGAGCACCACAGTCTTAAAGGCTTTGAATAACTCAGATGGGCAGGGACGATCCCAGTCACTGTACTGCAATCAGGGGTTTTGGCCAGGACAACAAGCTAATTAAAATTCCATTTCATAACTTAATTGCTCACCTGGACCTTCTGTAATACGCAGAGGGTCTCTTGGTTTTAGGCACAAGACTGTGTGTACACCACTTCCTCAGCAGAGCGTTGCCAGGACGAAGTCTGGAGAAAGCGGGTTCTTCTCTCTGCTTCCCTCCCACACACTCAGTTGCGTGAACGTGTGTGTGCGCGTGTGCGCGTGTGCGCGCGCGCGGCTTCTTCTTCTCTCTGCTTCCCTCCCACACACTCAGTTGCGTAAACGTGTGTGTGCGCGTGCGCGCGTGCGGCTTACTTTCTGCAAATGGGTAGCATCTACAGGGTCTCATTCTAGGCACTGGAGGACTCAAAGATGAATCAGACATGATCCTGCCCTAAAGAACTCTCCAGTCTAAGGGGAATAATGATGTGTGAGTACACAGAATCTCAGATGGAAGGGCCTGGAGGATAGAGACAGATGAAGAACAAAGGGAACCCCTAGTTCCTGGTTTCCTGAGGAGACCTACGGCTCCCCTTTGGACGGGAGGTCCTGGCACAGGCCATCTAACAGACTCCTCTCATGCTCTATGTGCCCTAGGGGTCAAGGAGGGGGAGCAAAGTGTCTTAATCCTTTTCCTCTATTCTATGGCCCAGAGAAAAAAGCCAGACTTGGCCAGGTTCCTTCACAGTTTCCCTGAGAACCTGGTTCAAAACCCCGAGAAGGGGCTAGATCAAGATGGACCCCCAGCTTGAAAATAAATCAGGAACTGCCATAATTCAAGTACAGAATGATCTGAAAGACAAAGACATCTAAGGAAGAAGGATACAGATGATAGGAAGATGGACATTTCTGGGGGGAAATGTGCCTGTGAAATCACCAACCACCAAATGTGAACCACACAGTGAAGGAGGCTGGCGAGGGTCCCTGAATACATTTCTTGTGAGTGCTCTTAACACCAAATGGATCAAAATAAAATTTTCCCCGAGATGCCACAGAAACAGCATGTCCTTCTGTTGTTTCAAAACTGACATTTAAGCAGCAATGAAGCTGAGTGTATTGGAGGGAGGGAGGGAGGCAGTGGCAGGGACAGAACAAAAGAGTTGGGGGCCAGGAGGGGTGGGGTGTATCAGGGACAGCATAAGTTGGTGGCAGGAACTGTGTTTAAATACTGACAAGGAGGGAAAAGGAAGGGTCAGGAGGCCAGGAGAGAAATCAGGACCAGCCTGCGTGAGCTTGACTTTCCCATCTCTCAAGCAACATTTTGCAAAGGGGTCATCACCTGAGACACCCTCCCCTTGGGAGCCATGGTGAGGGGGCAGAAGGGGCTTCTCTGAGGATGGTGGGCTCAAAGGGACCTGTCAGGCAATAGGAGTCATATCTATGAGCCCATCCTATATAATAAAAGGGTAATATGCAAATTGACCCTAAGGGTGGAACAAGGAACGATCAGGAATGACCAGTCGCTATGACGCGCACTGACCACCAGGGGGCAGACGCTCAATGCAGGAGCTGCCCCCTGGTGGTCAGTGCACTTCTACAGGGGGAGCGCTGCTCAGCCAGAAGCCAGTTCATGGCTGGCCAGCACCACGGTGGTGGCGGGAGCCTCTCCCGCCACTGTGGTAGTGCTAAGCCATTAGTCGGACATCCCCCGAGGGGTCCTAGACTGTGAGAGGGTGCAGGCCGGGCTGAAGAACCCCCTCCCCCCGCTCTCTCTCCTCCCTGCAAGTGCATGAATTTTCATGTACCGGGCCTCTAGTCACATATAAAAAGAAGATGGTTGAGGCATGGAAAACTCAGAAATGGGAATGGAGCCAAGAGATGTCACAGTGATCCCTCCCCATCACACCACCCATGTTGTTAAAGATGCATAGCCACCTTCCTGGCTTGGGTTTCTCTGCTTATGGTATCACTGTGAGTGGGTATTTCTGATTTGTTTTGGTGGCTGTAAATAAATTTATATGTAGAAACACATGCTTAAGAGTACAGGAGGAGAATGGAATGAAGTTCCTGCCCCACCTATGGGGGCAGGGAGCCTGAAAACAAATATCACAAAGTATTTCCCTTTCACAAGAGATCGCATTTTCATTGGCAGGAGGGCTCCCAATTAATGGCAATTATTTGGGGGGTATTACATTGTGCCAGGCACCAAGGGCTTTACATATATTATTACATTAATCCAGCAGCAACACAGCCATGCACAGATTGTTTATACCCTTTTTACAGATAAGAAAACTAAGGCTAAGGGAGGTTAACTAGCTTGTTGAGTTCTCACAGCAAGTTAGAGCAAAGCTGGATGGGAACCCTAGGCTTTCCCTCCCAGTTCAAGATTCTTTCTCTGTTTCCTATAAAAAGAGTCAAACACGATGAAACAATGATACAGGGGATGAGGAAAAGAAAAACCACACATCTCATGTGAAGGAAACTATTTCCCCTTTCCAGGAAATGAAGGAAAGACAGGGGGAAGAAACAAAAGAAAGAAAAGGAAACAACAGATTTGCCTTGAAGGATGACAGAGTGATGTGAAATTTTAAGACAGACAAATTAGGGAGACATTTTTTCACATTACAAAAAGTGTATTTACTTAACAAAGTGATTTCCTTAAGGATTACAGTATGTAGATGGCTTCCCAAGTATATTTAATCTAAGAGCTGAGTAAAAATCTTTCCCATGTGACTTTTGAGGAAGGCAGGCAGTGTCCTGAGAAGATGGGACATAACATGAGTCCTCAAATGTTCCCCGTGTGTCTCCCAGTAGTAGCTTTTATTTGCGCCCAGAGTTTCCCATCTTCAGAAATCCTAACTCAATACAAACTAGGTTTACACGAGCCCCCAAATCCTGGACATAATTGGCTTCTAGTGATGGGAGAGTCAAAGGCGAAGTTACCTATTGCACAGATGCACCCACAGCCACAACCACCAAACTGGAGTTACGGCCTAAAAAGCTGAAAGAAAAGACTTAGAACCACAAGTCCCAAGTACAAGTCTCTCAAGCAAAAGGGTAATAACTTTAGAAACGGACCCCAGAGCCTTTTGGCCAAGGCAGAAACACAGCCTTATTAATGACTCCTAGGAGCTAAGGCAGTCACGGATCTGGGCTAAATCTTCCCCCAACACACTGCGTTTCAAAGGCCTGTTATCTCAGAAAAGGTCGCACTAAGTGACTCTTATAATTATGTCTCCAAGAAACAATACTCTTCTCCTTATTAAATGTTTCAGTGGGTGGCCCTGCGGAAGGCAGCAGGAACTTGACCCCGGAGCCATTGAACCTTGGAGGACAAAGGAAGAGGCCACTAAGGAGTTTTCCAACTCTATTAGCCAGGGTGAGGCTGTTTATTGGGTTGAAAACAGCTTTAATTAGGGGCCTAAGCTGAGAAGCAGATAAGTTATTGCTATATTAAGTGCTTTAATAGACAAAGGCACTGGGAGTCACAGCTTGCCCAACTACTTTCCATCCTGGTCTTGGTTCAAAGTGGCAGGCTGTGACCTCCAAAAGTCAACTCAACATTTGCAACTTATGTCCAAATAACAGGCAGCGGAGAGGTACTCTCCTCCCACCAGAGGGTGAACTCCTCCCACGCCAGGACGCCTGTACCTGGCATCCCAATGATCAGAAGTCTCTTTGGAAATAGGATTCGGTACCAAAAGTGCTAGAGTTCTACTCCAGAGGTAGACAGTTTCATTTCACTCCCCAAACATTGACTGAGTCCATGTTACATGGGACGACATGTGAAGTGCTGCTGGAGATTCAACAGTGAGCCCTGTCTTCCATCAGCTTAAAATCCTGCTGGGAGATTCTAGGAAGAGGGTGCTGCGATGACCTCTTCCCAATGCTTCACAGAAAAAAAAAATACAGAGAAACTAAATGCAAAATCAAAAACATACAGACAACGCTTACGATGAAACTAGATGACAAAGTATCCCCGTGAACCCCAAAATACAAGTGAACGGGCAAAACTACCAATAGCCACAAGCTGTGTGTATTACTGGCATCTGCAGTAAAGAAAGCACAGGGAGGCAAAAGGGCATTGATGGATCTGCTGTGCAACGGGTGTCCTGGGAAACACAGATGGCCAAACTGAGAACAATGGCTGAAACCGGGAGCCGCTTTGCTCATCTAGTAGTAGAACGTAAGGACTTGATTAGAAGGTCTGAATGCAGGGCTGGAGCTGCATGGTTCTATCCACTCGCAGTGCACCCTTCCAGGTCTCCACTGCAGGGGCAGAATCAAAATTGAGCAGATAGAAATTACAGAGATAAAAAACCGATGTGCTCCAGATAAAAGTAAAGGAGGGGAACAGAAACAGGAAATACCAGAAAGAAAGCTGCCATATTTTTCTAACACTACGTGAAACAACAACACAGAAGGGAGCACCGTGAAGTTAGAAAAGCTAAATAGACCAATCCTCCTCCAAAAAAGGTTTAAAAAGTAAATTCACATAAAAAGTCACATTTTGCACAAGACTCCCCATCTGAGACCACCTTCCTCTTAGGGAGGTTTGGTAGGGGAATTGGGAGAAGGGGTCTCTCTGGTGGTGTGCATATAGGTAAAATCTCATACATATATACAAAATGTATATATGTATGTATACATATATACATATATACATATACATACATATATACATTTGTCCCCAAAATGTATATATACTTTAACAGCTGATGCTATTACATTTTTGAAAATGAAATGTATTTTAATAAACACTGCCTTTATAATTTTCAAAGTGTGCATACATTTTTGGGGATTATATATATTGCAAAATAGCATCCCTACAGATCATGAAGGCATGCCAGAAAAATGGGCTCAGAAAATGTCAAAATTTAGCATACTATTTCAAAATCAGCTAAAAGCCTGAAAAAATGATGCAAAATTTGAAATGTCATTAACAAATAATTTAAGAAATGAAGACTAAACTAGAAGGAACACAAAAGCTAATACATAAAACAAATGATGTCTTAAGGAAATGGAAGGTAAAATGGCTAAACCTTAAAGTTTTAAAAAATAAAAAGAAATACCCTGGCCTGGTGGTTCAATTGGTTGGAGCATCGTCCCATATACCAGAGGGTTGTGGGTTCAATTCCCAGTTAGGGAAATGCCTAGGTTGCAGGTTTGAAGGGTGTGTATGGGAGGCAACTGATCAAGATCAACATTTCTCTCTCTCTCTGCAATGAAAACATACCCTCAGGTGAGGATTAAAAACAAAGAAAAAAGAAAATGAGGAAAAATATTTTTAAGAAAGGTCTCAAGAAAGGGACAAATATTGAATATAGGAAAATAAAATTAAATCAGAGGAATACTTGGAACTATTAACCCAGAAAAATCAACATCAAGACATAATTTAGTAAAATTACTCAACTTTAAAGACACATAAAATACATGACATAAAGGGAAGGAAAATTAGATTATCCCATGCTTTTTGACAGCAATATTTTATGCTAGAAGAAACTGAACTATTTTCTTATATTTTCGATGCTCATATTTATGATATTAAAAACAAGTGTGAGCTCAGGATTTGATATCCTGCAAAACTGACCTCATGTATAAAAAGCACAGACAAACTATTCCAATATGCAAGAATTCAGAGAATATTGCTTCCATGAGATGAAATCTTACTAAGGAATCTACAAGAGAATCAGCTTCAGATAACCAAAATGATGAAATTGGCATCAGCATAAAGATAATGAATATTAAATGTATGGCTACCTATAGAACTAAAAGTAAATGAGGGTTAAATAGGAAAGATTATGGTATGTATTGGCTATATGATCTGGTAACACACATCTATATATATAAAAGCCTAAGCGACCGGCTGACCAGCCAGTAGCTATGACACGCACTGACCACCAGGGGGCAGACATTCAACGCAGGAGCTGCCGAGTGACAGCAACTTTGCAGAGTGCCCTCTCACACACCAGGACCCCTCGGGGGATATGGGACTGCCAGTTTCAGCCCAATCCCTGCAGGCCAGGCTGAGGAACCCAAGCAGTGCACCAATCCATGCACCGGGCCTCTAGTATAATAATAACCATAAAAACTGGGCTTAGGGAAGAGAATATAGAGATAAAAAAAAGTAAACTGCTTAGTAACCATAATTGATGGTGGTGGTGTTATTGTTATTCTGAGACTTTGAGAGTAATTATGGGATGTTCTCAATTTAATTCAGTGTTCTTAAAAACCAGGATTCTTGGTTTGGTATAAAGGAGATACAAATGCAATATAAAGCCTTTAAGTAAAAACTCTATGGTTTTGAATTTGAGTCTGAAATAGTTTGAACTCACAAAGTATTTGATCACACATATTTCCCCTTCCACACACACATACTATATATGTGTATCCTACGTCTGCTGAAAAGCTTATTCCAACCCAGTAGGAATAAGCATCTATAGCATCTAGATTGTGGTCTTAAAAATGCATTTCCCCACTAAAAGAAACTAGGCTTCTCGGAGAAATGGTTGATTCCAGGTCTAAGGCAGGAAATACACAATATGAGCCTAGAGTGTCTTCATATGCCAGATAGTGAGGTAGATCAGAAACCTCCTTAAGTCATATCAAAGGACTCAGGAGCCAACTGAAGAAGCTCCAACAGGCAATAGATGGAAATCCATCAGATATGTGTAAATCTACAAGTTCACAATACCATTTAAAAGGAACTAATTGATTGCATTTTAAACATGACAGGAATCCAATTTATTATCTTGCAAGCTGGGTATATGAATATATTAAACATTTTTTCTGACCTTCCTATAAAAACTGAACCACTGGGTAACCACATGGTAGATGGGTGGAAGCCTCCCCTTTAAAAAATATCCCAGCTAATAAATGAGAACAAAATTATAGAGTTAGAATTATACATTTTGCAGCCCTTAGTGAAATGGTGGATCTAGACATTGAGCATCACTGAGTGTTAACAAGAAAATGTAAAAACCACACGATATGTGCTTCCTAATGAAAAACACCACTACCTTGCCAAGGAGATGGACCCTGAGTCTGGTCAAGCCTCTGGATGCAGCTGCCAATGTGCAGAAAATACAAAAGACAGGATAACATGTTGAACGGCACTGCAAACATACAAGCTTGTGGGACTCTCTGGATTAAAAATGCCTGGGTCCTTCCACAGAAAAAGTGTAAGGAAAAGAAAAGGATGGAGGGGATGCTGCAGCTTTCAAATATATTTTTATTGATTTCAGAGAGGAAGGGAGAGGGAGAGAGAGATAGAAACATCAATGATGAGAGAGAATCATTGATTGACTGCCTCTGGCATGCCCCCTACTGGGGATCGAGCCCTCAAGTTCGATACCCTTGACTGGAATCGAACCCGGGACCCTTCAGTCTGCAGGCCAATGCTCTATCCACTGAGCAAACCAACTAGAGCAGATGCAGCAGCTTTTAAAAGAGACTTCAAAGACATACTATATGCAGCAAATCCCCTTCTGAGAACTTATTCTGGGGAAATAATGATGGTTACATGAAAAGATTTCACCACAAGTATGCTTATCATAGTGGTGTTTATGATCAGGAATTTTTGGAAACAACCCAATGTCAAATAATACTAGATTGGTTAAATAAATTATGGTATGTCTATCCAGTGGACATGATGTAGTGAAAAAAATAACGTCATGATATGAAAAGATATTTATGAAATATTGATTAGTGAAAACATATATTACAAAACAATGTACAGGGGGGATAAATGGTGATGAAAAGAGACATAATTTGGGGGGGCAAACATATAAGACAATATACAGATGTTGTATTATAGAATTGTACACCTTAAACCTATATAATTTTATTAACCAATGTCATGCCAATAAATGCAATTTAAAAACACAGGATGCACACTAAGATTCTATTGT
Organism: Myotis brandtii; assembly: GCF_000412655.1. Taxonomy (NCBI): domain Eukaryota; kingdom Metazoa; phylum Chordata; class Mammalia; order Chiroptera; family Vespertilionidae; genus Myotis; species Myotis brandtii. The sequence goes on along the minus strand of NW_005367108.1, from coordinate 1,568,789 downwards.
TTAAATTACTTATTCCTACAGAGAATAAATTGAAGTATAATATAACAACATGCTTAAAAATCTGATTATTAAAGGTAGTTTTTATTCTCTTCCTTTTGCTTATCTGTGTTTTCCACAATAAACATACATTTGTTGCATAATACAATTAAAACAAAATTCTCTTTTTCCAGAAAACTCCTTAAAAACTCATCTGATTCTCTCACTTATTCTCACTGTGTGTTCTCAAAGTGGTGACCTCCAGTGGGATCCTGCAAACAACATGGACTCCACCAACTAAGAGATACAGTCCAAAGCAAATGTATTATAATTAATGTCTTAACCAGACCTTCAGTTAGCTAGCTACCCTGCGTATTAAAAGATGAGCTTCCCTAAGTACAAGAAAATGTTTATTCAGGGCTTCAAAAACCCCCAATAAATTTAAATGCCAGTGCTAATCAAAGATATCCAAGAAAAATTAAAGTGTTGTTTTATATTTACCACCTCAGCAAACATTAAAAACGATGATAGCACCCAGGGCTGGTAAAATTGTAAAAGACACATTGCAATGAAGTGCACTGAATAACCTGTACTTTTAAATGTTAACCCACTGAAAAAAGGAAAAAGAATTACTTTTAGTTTGCTTCATAATACTTGAGCAAATTTTCTTCACATCCATTATCCTGCTTTCTGTTTACAACAAAGGTGTTTGCACCCATCTTTAAAGACCTTTGCTTCATTGTTTTTCTTAAACTTTAAAAAACAAAGTTTCCCAAGACACATTACAAAACCTGGGAAAAGAGCTATTTATTCCTATTTATTATAATCCCATGTGGAATTCAAAAGAACTTCCCAAATAGAGGTCTGCCATGTGCTTGGCATCTTGGAACATAGAGGGGTGGGCACCGAGCAGGTGCAGAGACAGAGAGGGATGGCCACTGGTCATATCTTCCTCGATGGGCAGCCCAGTCTGTTCATATTCTTCAATTAAACATGCATGGGTGCCTTAACGAGAACTGCAGAGCCAGGCAGACGGACTCAGGAAAGCATTAAAGAGCAAAGGCCGCCCAGAAAATTGCATTTAACAGAAAAGCCAGCCACGCTGCTCTGCAGTGGACACTGACTGCTAGTTGTAATTACACTGACTCCAGTTTCAAGCACAGGAATTACAGACTCTGACTTGGGCAGAAGCCTCAACAAGGCCTACAGTCCCTCCCAAAATTTCTACACAGGCCATTGAGGGTCTGGTGGCCACAGGAACAAATCAGCGTAGCAATTTATTTTCTTTCTTTATATTTTAGTGAGCACGCTTCAACAGAGAGCTAGCCACTGCTGGGTGGCTTTTTATTAGCAGGGCTGCAAAGAGCGCTCATGCTCTCCTCCAGCAATGGGCTGTGTGCAAAAGGCCGTTCTTCTGAGGATGAGCTGTAGTGCTCCCGCTATTGTGAGTATTGCTTTGCTTTGTCTCATGGTGAGACTGTGTGTGCGTGTGTGTGTGCATGCGCGCATGCATGTAGGTGGCTAGGCCTATAGTTACAGAAAAGTGCAGGGAAAGGGATGCTAACGTTCTCATTCTCCTCCCCCCACCCAAACGGGCCGGTGACGGGAAAACGACTTCATCTGCAGAAGCACACCCCAAAGACAGCTCAGATGGGCAATGAAGAGAAAGCAATGTAGCTCGCCAGCTGAGCAGCGCGAAATGCTCTGATATACTGCAAGGCGGAACTGATTTTTAAAAATAAAAGAAAGATAGCTGAGGCCCTTTTCTCCCCCCTGGTTGTTGTTGACTCTCCAAAACACTGGGTCTGGCACGGGTTCTGATCCCTGGAGTTTGATGCACGTTTGATTCACAGACTGCTGCGTGTCTACACCAGATGGCCTCGAGTTAATGAACACAAACTCATCACTTTTGCTCACCAGGGAAATGTGCAGCTCAATCTGATTTGTACTCTACAACTAAAAATATTTGAGTATTTTTAGGGAGCATTTTACTGAGACAAAATGGCACTTCAGGAAAGCATTAAAAGAACAGAGACTAACCAGCAAATTGCAACTGCAATCTTCTATACATGGAAAGCTAGCCCTCAGGTCATTCTGTGATCAAAATTAAAGGAATCTGCTATGAACTGTCCAGGAATGATGGCCCCATTCTGCCCTCCACCACTTTCCTCTTCTCCAACCCCTCAGTCTTGCCCCAAGCTGAACTTGTGGTCCCAAAGCACAACACAGAATGCGCTCCAAACACTCGATTTTCTCATGTATGTAACCAGCATAACTATTTTTCATTAAGGTACACACATGCACGCGCACACATATCCTTTTAATGTGTTCTTATCTATATGTTCTTATATCTATATCTATATATATAAAAGCCTAATATGCTAAGTGTCTGACCAATCCGTCGACCATTCCATCGACCATGACCAGTTTCTATGATGCGCACTGACCACCAGAGGGCAGACGCTCCAACTGGTAGGTTAGCTTGCTGCTGGGGTCCAGCGGATAGGGACTGGGCGGGACAGGCCGGACATGCCCTGAAGCCCTCCTGCAGTCCCTCCCCAGCTGGCCACCCCAATCAGCCTCGATTGGGGCTGGCCAGCCAACCTCCTGTGGTCCCTCCCTGGCCGGCCGGCCCCCATCGGCCCCAGTCAGGACTGGGCGAGATGACCCCACCCTTGCATGAATTTGTGCACCAGGCCTCTAGTATAACAATAATTTTAGGCTTCATTAAATGGACCCTACAAGATCTCCATCTTGTCCAACTATGATAGAACTTTGCTCAGCTGAGTATTTTTGGGTCATCAGCACCAGCAAACAAAAGGCTTGACTCTATAATGAATTAGGAAACAGGAAGCTGTTTCCTATAGCTTACTTCTTCCTTTTTCTAAACTCCCACGTTTCCTGCTGTTTTACTAAATCTTGCAATTCAGCTCACAGACATTAAAGCCATTGCTTCACAAATCAGCTCAGTTCTCTTCTCTCTCCCAAGAGAGCAAACAATTACAATATCACCTTCTTTTCTCATGAACTGCGACTGTGGGAGACCCAGGGTCCAGACAAAGTTCCTTATGACCCTGAAGCCTGGGTCCCATTGGGGAGCTTGTCAGAAACACTGAGTCTCAGGCCTCCCCCCAATCCTACTGAATCCAGGTTTGCATTGGCACAAGCTCCCCGGGACCCACAGGTGGATGAAAGTTTGAGAAGCACTGCCTTCCAGTCATCTAATTACATGTAACATTGGGATCCGGATCACACGTGCTCTTACAGGTTGTACTGTCTAATTGGAGAAGTAGTTTAAGCATCCAGAACTCTTCCCGATAAAGATATTTTACAAGCAGCAGTTTTTAACAGAAACCTTTGACCTTTCTGTAGTGATTATCTTTACAAATAGACACCACTCTTCTGTTTAGAAGGGAAAAAGAAAACATTGTTCATTACAAAATGTTCTTTGCACAGATCAGCCATTTTTCACGTGGACGAGGAACTTGGGACTAGGGTGTCAGCACTAGGAGGTGAGCAACCAGTGAGGCCCCTCCAGGTCCTTGGGCAGGATGCCCCTGACTCACAGCCTCTCCGCTCAGGCAGCTTCAGGGAAGTTCTCCTTCCAGCCAGTTCTGGAGCAGCTGCACAGCATCAACAGGACTAATCGTGTTGTGTGGTGGTTTAAAAACATACTCCTTGTCACCTTAAGGCAGGGGTGGGGAACACCCCAACCACGAGCAGATAAGGCCCACACAATCATTTGGTCTGGCCCTGCCAAGGCATTAGGGGTTCATTAGGAGTTCATTAAATGTTTGACTAAATATAGCAGGCTAGTTTTTAAGTTCATAATTTTGTATGATGTTTTAAATATCCAAACAGCCCTTGGCAGAAAAAAGGTTCCCCACCTCTGCCTTAAGGGAATCCGAGGCAGGAGGGGGCAGTGATGCCTCTGGCTGCTCGGGGTGACCCCACTTAACCCTTGACTGCCAGGTAGACTGGTGCAAATGGCTAAGAAAATCTGAAATGATCCTTGGAACCATAAGAGATCCAGAGAAAGCACATGTGAGGAGAAAGCTTATTGCTGTAGAGGTGGAGGCAGAGGCCCCTGTGGGTGCTGTTGTCAGGGGTGGGGGCTGCCAGCCCTGGTAATAGGCTTTGTTGCCCGGGCCAGCCACAAGCACACTCAGCCCAAAGGCCAGCAAATCTGAGCCTGTGAATTTGAGAGCCCCTTTCTGGTTCCGGTTCAGACACTGTGGCTCCTGGTAAGTGAGTTCTAATTCTATGAAACAACTATGGTGGTTCTGGGCTAATTTAACTCAGAAATTCTTCTTGACAATAGATTCATAGGATGTCAGAGCAGAACGGACTTCATATGACCTTCTCATCCAAGGCTTTCAAGTTCAAATGCCTTCAGAAGCCAGTAAGGAGGGTAAATGAGGTCAGTGAGAAGAGTCTAGAACTGCAATGCCCAGTACTGTAACCACTGGCCACAGGTGGGGTCTGAATACTTACCATGTGGCTTGTTCAAACTGAGATGCACTATAAGTATAAAATATAATGCTTTTCAAAGGTATAGAAGTAGTAAAAATGTAAAATAGCTCATTAATGTTTTGTACTAATTTTATGTTTAAAAAATATTTTGGATATATTGGGTTAAATAAATTATTGAAATTAATTTCACCTGTTTCTTTTTTATGTTTTTCATGTGGATGCAAGGACGTTTTAAATTACGTATGTGACTCAGATGTGTGATTTGTCTTCTATTTCTATGGGACAGTGCTGGTCTAGAACAATGGGAAGGATGGCAACTGCCCCTAACTGCAAGTACATGTCTTTTTGAAAGGTATTAAAATTCAAGCTTAAAAACAGAAAAGAAAAAAGACTACAGACCAAATTCCAGCCACAAGTCACTGGTTTGTGACTAATGATTTTTTTAAAAGGGGGGAAGTGCCCCAACTACACAGCTGGTTAATGTAAAGTCTAAAATGAAAACCTTGGTATCCCCTGACTCTCAGAGTCCAACAATTCTTTCTATGGAGGCTTGTTTAACAAAGTCAAAATCTTAAATGGCAGCTCAAAGGAAACCTGTGACCTTCATGTAGTCCCTTTACTTGTCTGGGACTCCAACCAACCCCTACCCCCAAATTCATATGTTGGAAACCTACCCACCAAGGTGATGGTATTTGGAGGTAGGTACTTTGGGAGGAGATTAGGTCACGAGGGTGGGGTCTCATGAGTGGGATCAGTGCCCTTATAAAGGGCTCTCTTGACTTCTGCCATGTGAAGACACAATGAAAAGTCTGCCATCTGGAAGAGGGCCATCACCTGACCACGTGGGCACCCTGATCTCCAGAGCTGTGAGAAATAAATTTCTGTTGTTTATAAGCCATCCAGTGGTATTTTGTTATAGTTGCCTGAACAGACTAAGACAAAGGGGTTGTAGAAGAAGGCCTCTTGGCCCCCTTGGGCTCTAACAGTCATTCATAGCTCTCACCTAGAGAACCTAGGAGTGAACTCATCACAGGCATTAAGGGCAGTGAGGCTGGAACCAAATGAGCAGCAATGGGGAGACAGCAGTTTTCCACGACCTAAACTGAGTACCAGTCTTGTATTAGACCAACCTCATTCAGTAAATATTTTCTGATTTCCACTAAAGTGTCAGGCCCTTTGTGAGGTATAGCGTGGAGGGAGTTTACAAAAGCAGCTAAGGCAAGGCCTCCTTACCTCTGAGGAGGTACAGGAATAGAGAGTGTTCAAGGTACATCACCAAGATGTCCATGTTAATGAATGGGCAGGACGCCATGCAGCTGCAGAGGAGGAAGCAGTGCCAAAGAGAGTGAGGGGTGGAGTCACTGAAGAGTTAAAGTTTTGCCCTGACGGGTTTGGCTCAGTGGATAGAGCATCGGCCTGCGGACTGGAGGGTCCTGGGTTCAATTCTGGTCAAGGGCATGTACCTTGGTTGCGGGCACATCCCCAGTGGGGGGCGTGCAGGAGGCAGCTGATCAATGTTTCTCTCTCATTGATGTTTCTGACTTTCTATCCCTCTCCCTTCCTCTCTGTGAAATATCAATAAAATATATAAAAAAAAGAGTTAGAGTTTTGATTAAATCTTGAAGAATGAAAAACAATGGAATAGTCCACAAAAATCAATAAAATATATTTTTTTAAAAAAGAGTTATAGAGTTTTGATTAAATCGTGAAGAATGAAAAACAATGGAGAATGGGTAAAGCTATTCCAGACAGGTGGACTAGTATACATATGATGATGAAACCAAGGAGAGTGGGGAGGAGCACATTTGATCAGAGAAACATTTCATCGTATCAGAAGCTCATCCCTTGCACGCTATTCAAACCATTTCAAACGCTGCCCCACCAGCCATGACAGCAAAGGTGAGGTCTGCTGGGAGTGTGGATGTTGATGCTAGCAAAAGCAATTTCTAAATGTAAACTTCAACTCAAACAATGACAGTATTCTGTTTTATTTGTAATTGTTTGAATTTATGATGATCATATATTTGCATTATGTAAACGTGTTTTAAATGAATAGATGCATTGCATATGATTATTCAGATTTTGTAGGTATTCTTTTCATTTCATTTTCTTAGGCTGGCATTTTACATAGTGCTAGCATTTCATTTTCTTTAAGAAAAATCCAAGAAACAAAATACCAAGTTGGCAAGCTTTTTCAGATAGCACAAGCCCAGGAGCAGCCATTTCCTTCTTTCCTATCATGTTGGTCTCGGATTTGGTACACATTCCTCTTCTACAGTAAGCCTTCTCTCCCCCAATACCTCTCAGATCCCAGCTACCTGTTGGACCAAGTTCTGCCAATCCATGACTCTTTCCAGTATGACATATGACTGCAAAGTGTTAATGAGTAAGAAAATCAATATTTTAGATGCCTCGGTAGTGTGAACTGAACGCCTACTCAGGAGAAGCCAATTATCTCTGGATGGAATTTGAGAAACAGGCATTTGGCCATAATGCTGGTTTAGATCTCACAAAAAGACATCTTCTGGGGAGAGGGCCCTAGAACTTACTCTAATACAAAGCAATTTACTAGCCCCACAAAAGGAAGGACTAAGCACATGCTGATAGTTCAGATACATAACTATTCTGGTATTCTGTCTATATAATCCCATGATTTACAAGCAAATTCTTAACTACGGGGTTGAATTAATCAATCCCAAATCAATCTAAATATAAACCCATTTTATATGAGAGTTAGTCTACAGACCAGCTTCATCACCACTCATTCATTCAACAAACATTTATTTTGTGCTTCCTCTATATATAAGGCAAAGACCAGATAGGGTGCATGTTTCAATGAGCTTAGAACACACACACACACACACACACACACACACACACACACACACACACCTATCTAATAATAGGATAATATTCAAATTGGTCGGGACACCATCACGTAACAACCGATCAGCAGGAGGCTGCCTGCACGTGCGCGGTAGTGCTCCGGAGATAGGGCGGAAGCGGGGAGGTGCCTGGAGGAGGTGGGACCATCCCATGCCGGGGAGGGTGGGAGTGAGAGCCTGTAGAGGCCCCCTCACCAGTCCTTTGCCACCCGCCACTCACACTCAGAGGGCTCCGCTGCCTACCTGCCAGGGAAGGAGTGCAGCGTAGCAGGCAGGAGGCTTCCACGCTCTCCTCCAGCGCCATGATGGGGTAGAGCCTCCGAGTTGCTCCAGAGATGGGGCGGAAGCGGGGAGGCACCTGGAGGAGGCGGGACCAGCCTGAGGCGACTCGAGGGACTGAGGGCAGGGCTTGAAGTGGCCTTCTGGCCAGAGGGGTCAGGGGCAGGGCCAGGCACGCTAGAGCTCTGCATGGAGAGGTTCGGATGTCGAGGCAGGGCAGCAGGGGGTGGGCGGGGCCACGCAATTTCGTGCACTAGGCTCCTGTGTATACACACACACACACACACACACACACACACACATATGATAATTTAATGATTGATCAGGAAATCAGGTATGTGTCAAGGAGTACTGAGCACTATCATAGACCTAATCAGTTAAGATGATATTGTACAGAGCTCTGAATGACAGGCTATGAAGCCTAGAGTCCACAGAAGGGTTTTCCTAAGAGAGAAGCCTAACCAAAATGTAACTTTGGAACCTAATGTGGAAGATGACTTAGAAAGGGTGAGACTGGAATCCATGGAAGCCAGTGACCAGGTAGGAGGCTGGGGAACTGTCCAAGCCTGAGCAAGGGCTGAGATGGGAGTGAAAGGAATGGACAGAAATGGAAGAGTTAAAGATGAAGGAAGCCCACTGGTGACTCATCTAGAGGGGACAAAGTAGAGTGTCTGCGAGACTGGTGGGGCTTTAAAAAAATGGGGGCATCCCAGGGGGAGAAAGACAAGAAATCTGGTTTTAGACGCTATTTTTGAGATTCAAGTGAGGTATCTAGTTGAAAATATCCATAACGCAGTGGGAAAGGTGAACCAGAAGGTGAAAGGTGGGAGATAAATTTGGCTGAACTGGATATTCATCAATCATTTGTTTAATTAATATTTATATTGGTTATAAGCTGACTGGATACTAGACACTGGGCTGGAGACTGAAGATACAATGATGAACAAAACATAACCCCTGCCCTAAAGGAGTTACGGGAGTGAGAGAGGAAACAAACTAGTAATAATTATAACAAAAAGGGATACGTGTTATGATAGGAATGCAGGTGCTATAAAAACACACTAAAGGGGGCTTAAGCCAGAACAATGAAGCCAGGTAAGGGGAGGGTGTGAGGAAAGAGAACTAGGAACCACAGACTAGTGCCTTCAGTTGGGGAAATGGTGAGAGGCTGAATATACAGATGGACAGTGGCCAGACTACCTATAAAAAGAGGATTCTGAGCCACAACCTGCAGCAACCAGCCCAGAAAGCCAAATAATAACCCCTGTAGCAATTGGCCCCAAATAGTCAGACTTGGTTAATAACCGACAGCTTCCCTAATTTTTGCTTCCAACTTAGGAACAACCAAAGAAAGACAAATATGTCCTCCAAACCAATCACATAGGTTGTCCCATGTCTAGTTATCCCACCTGCAACTTTCCCATGCCAACAGCTTCCAATCAGGGCACACCTAAAGCCTTCCCTTTTTTCACTATAAATCTTTCCCACTCCTGCTCGCCTCTGAGTCTCTGCCAAACGCAAGTGATGGTGGCCACCTCCCTTATTATAGTAAGTTCTGAATGAATAGTCTTTGCTTGTTCACATAAGGGGGACTCCATTTATTTTACAAGTAGAGGCCCGGTGCACAGATTCACGCATGGTTGGGTCCCTTGTCCTGGCAGGCAATTGGGGTCATTTGGGGGGGCTGGCCAGTCAGGGGGAGGGAACCGTGAGAGGTTGGCCAGCTGGGTGGATGGACTGCAGGAGGTTGGCCAGCCAGCTCCCCCCCACCCCCACCCCGATTGGGGCTGATGGGGAGGCAGGCCAGCTGGGGGGAGGGATCGCAGGAGGTTGGCCAGCCGGCCGCAGGAGGTTGGCTGTGGGAGCGCACTGACCACCAGGGGGCAGCTCCTGCATTGAACATCTGCCCCCTGGTGGTCAGTGCGCATCATAGCAACCAGTTGACCGATTGTTCAGTTGCTTAGGCATATATATATATATATTAAGCTATTATATAACCTATTAGAATTAATATCATTTAATGCTCTTTTTTTAAAATAAACTATTTGATTTTTCTAAACAGTCATGTGAAGAACTAATTCACCATTCCTTTTCCCAAGCCCCCAGTGCCACCAAACATGTCCATCTCTATAAAGTATACAGAAATTTCCCGAGTCTTAAAGCATCTTAAGAAGTGATTATAAGAATATTTACCTTTTATATATTATTTATATGAAGAGTATTTAAAAAAGAGGAATTGATATTATGATAAAAAATTGACAAATATATCGTAGTGTACCTAATTTTTTTCTATTTTACTTCTCTAGGAGCAAGGCAAACAGTGTTTTCCTCCCCTCAAAAAATAATTTACATGTATAATCAACATTATTAAGAATAAAGTCAAAATATCCAATAAAATATTCCTGTTCTGGCCAGCCTGGGTGAGGGGCTGATGGCTGTTTGCAGGCTGGCCAAGCCACCCAGTGGGGACCCTCACCCCATGGGAGTGTGGCCAGCCTGGGTGAGGGGTTGATGGCCGTTTTCAGGCTGGCCAACCCCCCCGGCAACCCAAGCTCCCAGCCACTCCTTTTTTTTTCTTTTTTCAGCAGGTACCTGGGATTTATTTATCTTCTATAATTGAAACTTTGTAGTCTTGAGCGGAGACCAGTGCCAGCCAGGGCAAGCAGGAAGCTTGGCTTCCTCCATTGCCAGGAGCAATTCAAGCCTCCTGCTCACTCCAGCTCCATGGCCGCCGCCATCTTTGTGACAGAGTGACGGAGTGAGGGAGTGACGGTTAATTTGCATAGCACTCTTTTATTAGATAGGATATAGATACTAGGAGTCCAGTGCACGAATTCGCACACTTTGAAAGGAACTGTGGGCCATGAGGCTGTGGTGGGCCCATCCCTCACGCCCCTGCCCTGTCCCTCCCACCACAGCCCCTGGTCCTCTGTCTGTGGGCAGCCCCACTCCCACCACCGCCGCTCCCACATGCTGACAGCGCCGGCCCCACTCGCACTTGCTGATGGCATGGAGCAATTGGGGCCGGTGCCAGCAGCGGGTGTGAGTGGCAGCTGCTGCCCCGATCACCCTTCAGGAGCAGGGGGAGGAGGAGAAGCCCTCAGGGGTGATCAGGGCCAGCAGCTGTCCCACACACCCGCTGATGGCACTGAGCGATCAGGACCGGTGCCAGGTGCCGGGAGCAGGTGTGAGTGGCGGCTCTGATGCCGGCAGCAGGTGCGATCGGGACTGTCGCCGGCAACAGGTGAGAGAGGTGGCTGCTGGCCCTGATCGCCCCTCAGGAGCAGGGGGAGGTGGAGAGGCCTTGAGGGGTGACTGGGGCCGGCAGCTGCCGCTCGCACTTGCTGACAGCGCCAAGTGATCGGGGCCGGTACCTGGTGCCAGCAACAGATGCAAGTGGCGGCTCCGGTGCTGGCAGTGGGTGTGAGCAGGGCTGGCGCCAGCAGCAGGTGCAAGCACCGGGAAGGACTGCAGCGCACAGGAACTAAGAATTTTCAGTACCACCAGAGGCTCACCCCAATGATAGGGACTGGCACCCCGCCTTGGTCTGGTGCCCCCACTCATCTGCTCCACTATCCCACCACGGCCGACACCTGCCATATTCCGTGTTCTTCCGCCTGCTGCCAATGCCCACCATGTTCCAGAAGAGCCCCCTGGTGATCAGTGCACATCATAGCGACTGGTTGTTTGGTTGTTCGGGTGTTCCCCCGTTTGGTCTATTTGCATATTAGGGTTTTATATATATATAGATTTGGGGTAGAGGGTTAGCAGAATTGAGAGTGGAGTTTGGGCTGAGGAAAGTGGGGAATCAGCAGCCATGTTAGGGATGACCTACATTAGGTGAAGGAGCATGAAGTCCATGATGAGTATAAAATCATCCATGCAGAGGTCAGAGCTGATTCTCAATCTTTAGTTCCATCTTTTCAGAGAATAAACAAAGGATTGGGTGGGGACAAGACTACATTTTCTGAGTCAAGGATCCAAAGTCAGTCATTCTTTGCCCACCATATAAGAAGTAAAGGGTCCATGGATGTCCTGGTACCCTTAGGGGGCTTTGCAAATTTGAACTGAATGATCCCTGACTTGGAAACCTGAGATTCCAAGTTCTAGATTCACTCAAAATCACTGTGGTTAGCTCACCCAGCTTCTTAATGATTTTTGACTCTCATTTTATGCAACATACTCCTTCCCTCAAAGCCATTGGATATGGTTGGTTTTGTATGCCTGAAGGTAGAGGAAATCAACACCACTACTATATCTAGTCCAACATTAGAGGTGCTGGCTGCTGAGACATCTTTGTACAGATTGAGTGAAAAATGACAGACACACACACATTTGACTCAATTACACAGCTGTTGGTACAAGGGATAGGATAAGAACCTAGGTCTTCTCACTCCAAAGCCAGTATCTTTTAGCTGATATGTGCTACTTCCTTAGCAGGAGGGAAAACACTCCAATCCTGCATCTTAGAGATAATGGTCACATGTCAGTTCTAGGCATAATGCTGCCATTTGGGACCACAGAGCATTCTACCTTCAAAGACTTCTTGGGTGACCAATAGAGCCACAGAGGTGCCTCACTCAGCAAGACTGAGGATGAATTAATTCATTCATTGATTGATGACACCCACATATGCCTAAATAGGATCTTAGAGAGCAGGGCCATGGATTGTAGATTATCTCATTTGGCTGAATACTTAAAACTAGTTATTTATAGGATATTATTTTAAAATCTCTGTCTTTTGTTGTTCTTTTGCTAGTGAAACCTTTGAATTCACATACACTGTTTTAAAACAATATTAAAAGTTTTGCAGTAAAAATCTGTTGGCTTATATGTGAGAGCCACCAGGGGCAACTGCCCCCACCCCCCAAGTAAGAATGTATTAGATTTACATTTGTCAAATGAGGAGAACTGGGTCACCTACCATCACTAAGCTCTCCCACACACTGATCAGTAAACAATTAAAACGTGGCTTGGGAATGCAATTTGCAAATGGATGGTGATACAGAAGCACACATTCCACTTTGGGAGAAAAAGAAAAAGAAAAACATATGTCGCAAACAAATTTTAATCATCATAAATCATGCTTCAGTTTATTCAACTGTAATAATACTATTTGTTGGCTCATTATGAGGTTTCATACCACCTTGAAAACACTGATCGTGCCTGCATGACGTGCAGCATGGATTGTTGGGTCTGACATGTAAACTAATTATATCCGCTTTTTGTTCTGCCTTCAGCCTATTGGGAAGGCATATACAAATATGGCATTCACTATGCAACCTGGAATCCCCATGCTTTGCTCAGTTGCTCAACCAGCCTAAAGGTTGTCAGAAAAGGGAACAACCTTGACCATGAGATGGGGAAAAGTTGGTAATAAATCCTAGGAGTGGTGCCTGCTGTAATATTACAGATGTGTACCTCTAAGAGTTGGTTGATTTAAAGCAAAAAGAGGATTATAAAAATGATGAAGAAATCTGGATTCTATCAGAGTGTAGTTGGCTAATATTTATTGAATGCTTATGTAAGATGTCATTCCCTATCCACATATTGTCTCACTTAATTTTCCCAGCAAGCCGAAGAGGTATTTTTATAATCTACATTTTACATATGAGGATATTGAGGCCAGAGAAATTAAGAAACTTGTCCAAGGTCACACAGTAGCAGAGTTGGAATTGGAACCCAGCTGTCTTTCACTTGAGCCTGTGCCCTAAGCCACTAAACTAAAGATAGGACAAGACAGTGGTCAGAAGCTATAGGTTCTAAGCTCAGTTTGGCAACTAGGCTCCAGTGCTTTCCCTCAGATCCTTTTGCAGGTATGACAGTGAGTGAGCCAGTGATGTCTGCTTTCATTTCTGTGCTTCTCTGTGAGACACATCAATTGGTACCACATACAACCTGTGTACTCAAGATCAACAGTTCATTGTGGCTTGGGGACCTCAGAGGCTCCCCAAGACTTTTTCAAGGTCCACAGGGCCAAAACTATTTTCATAATAATACTAAGGTATATTTCCTTTTTTTTCATTCTCATTCTCTCAAGAGTGTAGATAGAATTTTTGAGAAGCTGCATAAAATGTGATGGTATTACTCTGATGGCTAATGGAACGTGTGCTTGTGTTTTAAATTTTTCATTTTTAATTTCTAATATGGTGAACCTCAATAGATATAACTCTCAAAAACAAAATTTCATTGGGATCCTCAATAATTTTTAAGCATTTAGAGAGATCCTGAGGTAAAAAAAAAAAAGTCTGAGAATCACTGCCCGAGGTCATGTCCATAAGACCAATGGAAACAAAATGACCTAAAATCTCAAACACCGAAGAACAGAACTTAAGAACAAAAAGACTGGCGCTTCTGTATAGCTAATTATGAACAAGCCACTCTAATTCCTTGAATTGAGAAGACCCGCTGACTACAAAGCACAGGAGGACCAGACAAGGGGAAAAGGCTGCTTGAGAAGAATTTATGGTTAACTCATCCCCCAAATCCTTACGCTTGAGCCCTCCATTGAGTAGGTGTAGCTATTTTCAGGAGGAAGAATGTACTGGTAGAAAACTGAGTTATAAGCGTACCTGAGTTAGCAACTGTCGTTCATGACCTAGGCCTTCCTCATCAACAGTTGAGTGTTCAAGGTAGACTCCCTTGGACAGGTCATGGCCTCTGTGTGCAAGGTGCCGATATAACAGAGGACTTCAATGAAACTAAATATGGTGTGCCAGGGTGGAAAGAGCATGAAGAGAAGAGAACTAATATGGATCAAGCCCTCCTGCAAGTCAGGAGCTTGGTACACCTTATCTCATTTATTCTACACAATATGCTTCTGGGGTTCACATGATTAGATCCATTTCTGAGATTAGGACATTGAAACTGAGTGATGAAGTTAGTTATCTAGGCTGACTGATGAAGTTAGTTATCTAGGCTCAAGCACCCAAGACTACGTTGTAAGACTAAGGACTAAGCACTAAGGTACCCAAGACTGAGGACTCGTCCACTACACTGAGGTTCCCAAACCTAGCTGTGCATCAAAACCTTAAATTTCACATTTCCTGGCCCCACTCCTAAAGATTCTAATTCAGTTGATGTGGGTGACGTCTGGAATTCACAGAACCCTACAAACAGTTGACTTGTAGCTTTGTGTGTTTTTTAATAGCTATATGATTAGTTGGATAAGTCATTTTATATTTGAAAGCCTTTTCCACGCTAGCACTAATGGTTGGCTTTATTTTCAGGGCTATTTTTGTTGTTGATGTTAAAAAAAAAACAAACCCACACAGTATTTTTATTATATCTTCAGCTAAGTGGGAACTGAGCCAATAGAGAAGCTGATGCAGGTGCTCTTCCAAGCTCTAAATGGTCACGCATATGGCCTTTCTAGACTTGGATTCTGCACATGGGTTTCCACAACATCTTCCCCCACAATATGCAGGTACTTGGTAAATACTTTTGAACTGAACTAAAATGTAATCGTATATAACCCTCACTCTGCAAAGTAAGTTTCATACAGACCTTTTCGTCATGATTTTATGGTACGTTTCTATTTAGATGATGCCCAAACCATCCCAAAATATACAAGTGACCAAAATAATTTTGCGAGAGAAAAGTAGTAGGGACAATGGATGATTTAATAATCTCACTGGCTCTGGCACCAATCTCCTCCCTGTCCTTAGCCAGGGGCCTTTACTCAGCGAAAGTGCATTGTATTCGAGCTTTCAGGCAGCCTAGACCAGTGATGGCGAACCTTTTGAGCTCAGCCTGTCAGCATTTTGAAAAACCCTAACTTAACTCTGGTGCCGTGTCACATATAGAAATTTTTTGATATTTGCAACCATAGTAAAACAAAGATTTATATTTTTGATATTTATTTTATATATTTAAATGCCATTTAACAAAGAAAAATCAACCAAAAAAATGAGTTCGCGTGTCACCTCTGACACGTGTGTCATAGGTTCGCCATCACTGGCCTAGACCCTCAACAGAAGGAACAACAAAATGTCCTCAAGCCATCAGCGCTGGATCTTGACAAACCAAACACTAAGGACACATGCTTAGTAAATGTAAAATAGGCATGATAAAGCATGAGTAGAACCCCATGTAGAAATCTGCCGTGTGACAGAATGGAAAAAGTACACATAGAGTTTGGAATCAAAGGACCAGAGTACGCATCCTGGGCTCACTCATTTACAAGTCGTGTGACCTTGGAAACTGTCAGCTTCTGTCTCCTGTAGAGCAGGGATTCGCTGGAACTACCTCATGCTCACTGGGAGGAACAGATGACAGAGTGTTCATGGAAGCTCCTTCTTCGCCCTCAACCATGTCAGTGTCGGCCAGGGGGCAACAGCCAAATCCCATCTGGTGTCAAGCTCTGAGGCTGAAGGTCCTGGTTTTGGCAGGTATACATCTGCCCCTATCCATCACTCATCAGTGGGGACCTCAAACCCTGCCTGGAAAAGGGAAACCAAAGAGGCTGGGGTTTGGTCACTGAGACTATACCTGTCTGATTTGCCAGGTGCAGAATCAGGCCTTGGGGGCATGGATTCATTTGGCCATGGGGTAAGGATACCATTTACCTACAGCTATGAGGCCAGAACAGTAAAACTGCAATGTGTTGTTAAATTCAGAGGTGACTCCGAGAGAAAAACGATTTTAAAAACAATCAGTTTCAGGTGTAGATTTTGAAATGGGATGCTGTCCTCTTTTCATTTTAGAGTGACAGGGTAATGGTCAAGGTAAATGGAATCTGATAGAGGCTTTTATTCTGACAGCTTAACTGAGGCCCAGGCCTTCTCACTGTGGAGATGTGTGGGAGTAGCAAGGGTCATCCTCCGAATTTCAAATCCAAATGCTACAAAAGAAAAGAGAGCTGAAAGGAGTTCAAGGTGAAGGAAAAGGCAGCCCACTTTTCTTTATGTGCTCTGCTTTTGTCCTTCACACACTTCACACTTGAGGGAGAAACTAATGACATTGACCTTGGGGCCCCCATTCCACCCGGCATGTACACAGCTGTGGCATGGTCCCTGCGGGCCTCTGCCCTCGGCAGCATGCTCCGTTAATGTGGCCCAGGCAGCAGCTGACTGAAAACAGTGGCAGGCAAGCACTAGGCACCGACCCCTGACACCGTGGGCCTTTTTTTCCTCCTCTCCGCCAGCAGCCAATGGGCGGGCTCTCTCCACCAGCTGCCATGGCAACGAGAAGACTGCTCTGCAGTGCCCAGAACAGATGTCACATGAGCAAAGATGAATGTGGTGGGGGTGGGGAGCAAGTGGTGGGG